>NW_010101016.1:6741-21222 GCF_000699245.1 Pterocles gutturalis
ATCCCCATTGCTTCTCCCTGCCTTCCCTCTGCCGGCTGCTGCCACTGCTGCTCTGCAGCACGGCACTTGAGAGGAAAAACTCCAGTTTGTTTTGAGGAGGAGGCATTAACGCTGCAGGACTGGTTGCTGACCCACATTCCAGCAGCCAGATGCAAAAGGCAAGTGGCACAGCTGGGGACATTTCCTCTGCTGTCTCGACGGGGTCCCTCCACCACCCTGTGTCTGCCTGGCCAGCACCGCCTCGGGTGCAATGGGAAGGCAGCTGCATCTTCCACTGCGCTCGGTGATGAGACCCAAATCCTCCCGGAGCCAGAGGCATATGTAAATGTCTGGTTTTAATACCACTGCCTTGCTGTGAAGTCTTCATTTGTGACAAAGATTTCCATAGCAACAAACTGATCTTGCTAGCAGGACTGTGGTCCCCTCAAGGAAGGAGGGAATAGAAAAAGCACAACGCCACACAAAATACTACAGAGAGGTGGATAGGGGTGTTTACATAACCAGAGTACCAGGCTCCAGCATGTCAGAGCTCCCAAAGAAAGGGAATTCACCAGGAACCTGTGCAGAGGATGCTGTGAATGCGTTAGGCTGGGGCTCAGGAGACACGGGCTGCACACAAACCACATCTCCCTGTCTTGATTTGCCCCCCACACACACAGCACGGGGATCCTGATGCTGCTGTCCCGTGCGGTGACACTTTGCCCCTCTAAAGGGAGGTGTCCCAGGTAGCTGAGATGCTGAGGAGCCCTGTCAGGGGCTGCAGCCCCCAGCCGGAGGTGTGCAGAGCAGAGGACAGATGCTGCGCCGTGCATCCACGGGTGTAAGCTCTTACCACAGCCCTGCCAGGTATTTGCTCTGTCCCCAAATCACCTCCCTCGCCTATTTCTGTCCTCCAAGAGACAGCAGCTAGTAACACTGACCTACCAGACTGCTCCATAATTAGCAGGCTAATCAATGCTTACACACTGCCTTTAAATCCGTAGTTACTTGACACTGCAGAAGAGCAAAGCTTTGTCAGGCTGATAGATACAACTCTGTTACACAAAAGATACATTGCAGATGCTGTTTTTCCTAAGAACGGCCCATTTTACAGGCAGCCTGGCATGATACCATGATTCATTCCCACATCCCATTTCCAATCAGTCCAAATAACACACACACGCATTACAGAGCCATCAACTCCCGCCTGAGCAGCAGAACAGCATTTGGGCAGTAAGGGCTGGGGCAGCCAAGGACTTTTTTTAGGCAACGGCAAGTTTTTTCTTTCTAATGTGTTTTGCTTCTTGATAATTGTATTCTTTTCACTGAGATATTACAGTAAATGGCTTGGTAGCACCTTGTGATTCTGACAAATAAATCACATCACGGCAATTTAACCGCAAAGGTAGCACCTTTGGCTGGCATATTTCACTTTAATGTGTCTAGAGGCATTTATGCAGAAAGCCCTGCAAAGGCAAAGCAGATTTTTTTTCCCCACCAGTCTGTGTAACTCCTTATTTAGTTGTTTTTATTGTCCAAATAAGAGGCTGCTGTTATCACAGGTTCAAAGACTAGAAGCTTCAAGGTGGAGAGAACAAGATCCAGCGTAACAAAAAACTTTAGTAGCTTTAGTATGAACTGACTTAACACTCCACCCAGCAACATCAAACCCCCGTGTTCCTGAAACTCAAGCCTAGTAAAGGTCTTGGTGCTTTCTGAGATACTGACAAACACATTGAGGCACTTTTCTTACACAGATTTCTCTGAAGTCCTGAAATCTTTCATTGCTGAAGGCACCACCACTGTGAGAACTCTTTCCTTTACTAAAGCCAGTAAAAGATGCCCCAAAAAGACAAATTCAGTTCTTCAGCTTTAGGATTATTGTGCAAGTTCACATATTTGTTAATAATTCCTCCATACAGTCAGTTTTATTCTTGCTACTACTAGCTTCCACTTACCAGAAGCATCATCTTGCTGCTCATGTCTCCTACCCCATTACTCCCAAATCAGAAAGTTGGGCTAAAAGGTACCAGGGGGAAAAAAAAAAAAAACCAAAAAAACAAAAAAACCACAAACCCAACAACACACCACCAACCAGCCAATCCACAAACTCAAAAGAACCTTTATTATTTTCCCCTTGCAAAGCTTAAACACAAAGGGGTACTTACTGGCCCAGCTGTAGACTGCAGTAGCTCAGAACACACCAGATCCCCATCCCAAACCAGTATCCTGAGCAAAAACCCTCTCGGTCCTCACAGCAGCAAACCCTCAAGGAATTTAGGAGCCAACCTTTTATTACTCATCAGGGTAAACAATCAGCTTCCTGCCTGTTTTGCTGAATTGGGTATTTTCTCCCCCTTCATGCAAACTAGCAGTTAATTATTTACAAGCCTGTCTGTAATGCTCTAGTTTACACGCTGGAATTTACATGATTTATTAAACAAAATAGCATTGAAAAAGAAATCCTGTCAGAGATATGTCATCCTTAAAGGAGCCTGAACATTTTTTTCTTCAGAAGTAAATTAAGGAACTGCTGAAGATGCCTTCTTTTGTTTGCAGCCATTTACCCACTTAAATAAATCACCTCCCTCCTCCCTTTCATTCACAGGTTTTGCCATGAAGTCTCCGGAGTTGACTAACCTTTGTGAGTGTGTTGGTGTTGTAGTAGGAACTGCTTCATGAAGAAGATTATGCATTAATCATGAATTCCTAAAGGACTGTCTTAAAAATCTGGGAAGGTCAGCTGGTAACTCTGTGTTGATTAGTGCCCCGGAGAGACAACAGTAGGAAATTAAAAGGGTATTTAACCCTTACTAGGTGATTTTATTTTAACTAAAGCTTTTTTTTTCCCTGCTGTGAAAACTCAGATTTGGTCTGACAAAACATTTGATAGTGATTGTGGTGGATTGTTCGGATAAAAGCCTTACAAATGTGAAAATAAAAGATATTTCATTTTTCTATCTCAATTTTTTCTTGAAACAATATCCCATTTAGAAGGAAACTGCTGCTGCATGTTCCTGACCATTATTCATCACAGAAACAGGCTGTGATGTTGTAGAGCCTGCCTAATTTCTTCCTGGGAAGTACTCCACACTTCTCGGAGCTGGACCTTCTCCGAATTCAGAGGCAGAGCCTGCAGCCTCCAAACACAATTAGCTGAGCAGCGTCTCCCTTAAATGGAAATAACACCTAATGCGTTTAAGGCTGAGTCAAAATGGTTGAAACGGAACTTTAAATCATAAACATATCAATCATTTTTCCTTCATTGGATTACACCTGTATCAATCATGATCTCCACAACAACCACAAAAGCACTGATCCTACGCTTTCCACTGGTGTAAGTATCAACGTCCTTGCACTTGGCACGGGCGATCTGCAATCTCTAACTCATCTTCTGGCAGGTCAAATGCCTTGTAATGCCCTTTTTTTGACAAGCAGGCGTGATCCATAACTGCTAGAACAGTAGGTTCATTTGTTATTGCAGGAAATGATGTAAGTTAATAGCAGTAACCCTGTGCAATCTGTAAATAACAGGAACTTAGCTGCAGGTAAAGGCGAGATATATTCAAATAGAAATAAAATTCACATTTGGGAAGTAGCAGTGCTTAAATCTCTGAGTAAGCTTACTGAGAGATGGATCCAGAGTCTTTCGAACCGAGGTCCAGTGTCCTTTTCAAACACCCAGTTCTGCTGCCAGTCCTGGCTTTGATGTTGAAATCCTGGTGTGAGCTTTGCCTGCCTGGGTTATCGGGAAGATCAGGCGAGATAATCATAGCGGGCTGCTCTGGCCTTTCAGCCCCGGCAAGCTAAAGCAGTGAATCCGAGTATGAATTTTTCAACACTGACACTAGTGTCTCTCCTTTTGCAGAGTTGAACTATGGAAATACTTGCCAGCAGCAGCTCACACCAGAGCAGGCATCTGTGGAAAACACTCCGAGCAAGATTATTGCAAAATATTGCCTTGTGTCGTGTTAGGGATGTAATTAATGGAGTGGATAGTTTTCTTTCTTTCCAGCTGTTGACAGCAGAGGTTCTCTCCCAGCCCATTTGGTGCCTGGCTCCCCTCCGATTTTGGGCAGGCTGGAATTACTCTAACTACTGGAGAGACTTTGTGAGTGTGAATGGAGTGAGACTCCAGCCTCAGGGGGTGTAAAAAATGAGCCATGTTTTCCTCAGGTCTCCCAGTACAGGAGAAGGATGTGCGCATAATCATAGATAAGGACATCCTCCTCACCTGGGATCTGAGCCTCCCAGATGGATGAGATAAAGCTGGGACTAAACCTGCTCCTAAAAAAACCAGCGATGGGCCCAAGTGCCCCTACAGCGTTAGAGGACAAAGGGACACGGTGCAGCGGGTGTGATGTGCGAAAGACAAACCTTATACCGAGCAAGCAATGAGTCCCCCCTGGACTGCAGCGTGTGGCAAACCGGAGTGCTGCCACCTGCTCCTGTTCCCTATTTAATGAGTATTCCTGGAATGAAAGAAGAGCACGAGCTTATCATCACTAGATGAGAGGGGAAAAAAAAAATCCCTCAAGACCCAGTGATCCTCTCCCCGTGCCCACGAGGCTGGAGTTCCACTTTTTGTTAACAACAGCAGCAGCCCTATGAGCTTCTGCTCTGACCGCCTCCGTGTGCCTGGGCTGCCACCGACATGCACCTTCTCCTCGACAAAGCGGGGGTCTGGCGCCTTGGGCTCAATTAGTTCTCAGCCTGGACTGCAGGGGTGTCAGGCAGATCACGACAGCTTATGTGTAACGTAGGGAAGACCGCGAGCACCACTGCATGCTGCTGACTTGGTGCACGGCTGCTGAGCAGCCAGCAAAGGGCCTGGGCTGCGGTCAGCAAACACTCCGGAAAGTCACTGGGGCTTTTCCATCTACCTCAGTGGGCACTGGATTCGATTTTTAGGGTCTTAACTCAGACAGGATCACTGTGCGATACTCTTCAGGGTGACTTGTGGGCTCTGAGCGATGCGCCGGAGGTGCTCTGCGGGCTCCAGTTCTGCTGACCCAGGCTGGGATCAGGTAGAGACAGGAAAGACGATAAATTCCTATCCCAGTCCTAGTTCTCCGAGCCCAGGCACAGTTAACAGTTTGCTAATTTTCTGCACATGTGTTTTGCATTGTTAAGGTAGCAGCGTCACCCATTTGCAGCCATTTATCCTCTTCCTTGATTGGTAGTTAAAGGATCTATCTCAGCTGGGTTTTATTTGGGCTTTTCTTGTCAGCCCCTGCCTGCAGCATCCTGGAAGGAAAATTCTCTGAGAGGTGAGGATGAAAGTGTCATCTTGTACAAGGAGCCTTGAGAGACCAGCGGAGTCCCCAGGACGCGCAGTGCCAGGTAGGTGCTTTATGAGCAGCTTTTCTAGAGCATGGATTCTTCCAGCCTGTTGTTCTATGATGCACTTGTAAAACAAGGCTGTACTCCTGCTGCGTGCCTCTGATGGGAGCAGCTCGTGCTTCAGAGAGAGCATTGAGCTGGCAGAGGGAGAGATAAAACAGAGAAGTTGCTTTGGGTTCCAGCTTCTAATGCTGTCTTTGGAGCTGGCTCCTCCTTGCCTGTGCAATCTTGGCTTGCTTTTACACAGGGTGTCCTGATTCTCCCTCTCATCTGCTTCAAACACAGGATTAGGTAAAGCATTCCAGATCAGGAACAACCACCAAAAAACCCTTCAGCCCTTGAATAAACAAACAGCAGCTTTCACAGGGTGGAATCAATTCCTGTTAGTATTCTGCGCAGTGCAATAGAAGCAATTCTACTTAGCTCTGCCTTAAATGCCACTGTATGTCACACTTTTCAGCATATTGATCTGCAATTAAATCAAAGGTTTTGAGCAAGTTCACCTGTCCAATCCACAGAGCAGACTTGAGATGCCCAATCTGCAGCAGGTGTGTACACAGAGGTCTGAAAATGTAATTGGAGTCGTAGGAGATGGTGTCATGCTGTGCATGCTTGTAACATCGCCAAGCTCCAGGCCAAAAGGGATGTTTGGCTTTGTTCATCGAGGACTCCTTTCTGTAGCAGCACCCAGAGGTCCTGCCTAGCAGGAGCTTAGACACGAACAAGGGACCCTGTTCAGTGACAAATGTATATGCAGGGTATGGCCAGCAACTTCCTGCTAGCATTTTGAACAACAGATGAAGTCCAAAGAAGGAAAAGAGCTATTAAAGCTGCAAGGAAAAAACATGGAAAAGAACACAAAACAATTCAGGACTTCTTTCCAAGAGGAAGACCTCACCATAACAGTGCAGTAGCAAATGTCGCTTGGTGCATTAGTAAGGAATGGTGAGGAAATCACAGGTGCTCTCTACATCTCTGCAAAGTCCATGCAGAGGGAGCCAAAATGCCTTCTTTCACCTCTGGGACAACCAAGTGAATTATATGGTATAAATGCCCTTATGCAGGTAGCCTTGAGTGTACATACCAATTTTGGCACCAATGTATTGAACAAGAATAGTGCCTTACTTACTCTTTCAGTACTCAAAATACTAAATCCTAAAGGAAAAAGAGATTTGCCAGGGTTTTAGAAAAGATCTGAACATCTTCCCACAAATCAAGGCAGGTGAATAACTTTCAGGAAGGTTAAAGTCACAAATGAGCTCTGAAAGTTTTACCCGTGGCTGAAGCGTGCTTTGTATCCCATGTAAACACAGCCAGCTGTGCATCTTGACTTTGGTGGGAAAAGGGGATGTGACAGCATCAGCAGTGATGGGCTGGTTTTACTGTAAATGAACAAAGCAAAACAGTCCTTCCATCCAGGCACAGGAAAGATTCTTGCCCCCAAGGTCAACCAGGCTGGGGCCATTCTGTCACTCTTGGAAGCCCCTGAGATGGCTCCAGGTTGAGGGACAATAGGGGTTGGGCATCTTCTGGGAGGCACGACCAGCCTGTGGGACAAGGAGGGAGGCATTGCTCACATGCTCAGGAACAGCCGATCGCCAGTGGTAGGCTCAGGAAGGATACTTCCCCTGGAACAGATTGGCACTGGGCCCCGGGGTTTTTTTGCCTTCCTCTGCAGCACTGAGCACGGTCCCTTGGCGGGGCTGCTTTGGGCCATTTTGGCCCAGTGCCTGCTGCTCCTGCTCCACCAAGATGGCTTTTGTGCCTGGGTCTGGGGGAAGGGAGCTTTCTTGGCCCCCAGGGCAAAGAACTCTGCTGGTCCTCGCACTGAGCAGGAGTTACATCAGTGCTAAACACAGAAATAGCACCTTGTGCTGAAGTGCTAATGCCTTTTTCTGCAAAACCAAGACCTCCAGTGCAGGGAGCGTGTTGACCAGATAAGCCTGTGAAATCTAGGGACAAACATAACCAGGAGTGCTCTGGTTAATGCACCCCTGGGACAAAAAGTCACCTTTTTTCCTTACTGAGGAGTACATTTAGACATGCCAGATGCTGCAGTCTTTCCTCAGAAGAAAACTGCCTGAACACATACCTTAAGGTTTGCGTGGAGCGTGCTAACATAAAGCAATTGCTTTTTTTTTTTCATTCAGTTGGAGTACTGGGGAAGATTAATCACTAGCATGGTTCTGACCCCACATTCCCTGCTAGTTACTAAGTACAGGGCTGAATGCAGGCACTCGCCACAGCAGGCAGCAGCAATCCCAGAGCCCTGGGCTGGAACACTTGTGTTCCTGTGCAGCTTTTTGAAACGAATGTTGCAAAAAATACTGAAAGTTCCTAATGGCTAAGGCTGCATTTTATTAAAACACAAAAATAACAAACTAGAACAAGGCTAGCAAGATTAACTACAGTTGAAAAAGCCAATCTTCCTTTCGGATTAGACCTGAATTTCTGGAATTAAACAAGTTCCTGTGGGTCTTTCTCTGTCTCTCACCTCAGCTTCTGGCCCATGAGTTGTTCCCTGCTGCAGGCCAGGAACCTCCCCAAGCACCTCCCAGCCATGCTGGTGGCTCTTCATCTTCCTCACCTGCCCTCTTGTTCTCAGCACCATTTCCAAGCCAACATTATATTAGAGAATAAGCAATTTCCACTCCAAGTGCTGGTTGGTAGTGAGGACAAGGCAACCAAGCAGCCTTTCCCTTCCCACCCCCACTGGGGCAGGTGTCTTTGTCCAGGGACAAAGTTTTATCATCTGTCCCCTGTAGGTACACACAGAGCATCTTCTTCCTGGGACCTTCTCAGATGGTGTAGAGGTGACAGCTGGAGAGCATTCCCCTACAGGACATTGTTAAAGATTGGGGTCTGCTGAGATTAATGACAATATTTACCTGGAGACAGGCTGGGCAATTACTGAGGATCATTTTGGGCACAAGGGACCTTTACCACCTGTTGGTGGGAGAAGAGAAACACAGACAATAAAAAAATGTGCCTGTCTTGCTCCTTAGAGCAGGAAAGCAGATGATGCTTGAAAAAGGGCTTATGAGGACAAGTGAGATCTGATGAGAAAGCTGCTTTGCCTCCTCGACTGGACAAACTGGGAAACAGAGCAGGGGGAAAACAGAGTGCGGGAGTTGTATAAAGTGCCCCGGCTGCATTCAAGTTGACTGAGTGTTAGACAACGTGCTTTTACGTCCTTCATTCATATGCCCCTGAAGCTGTGATGGGTTATACTTATCAAACTCCTTTGACAGTCTCCTCTGGACTTTGACTGTCAATTCATCTCCTTTCACCTGCTTTGAGTTGCCTCCATTTTTTAAGAGCAGTCTGCCAGGGGAATGTGTTCTGCAGAGATTTGTCACTTCTCTCCAACTGCACACGTACTCATCCGAAGGCGAGGTGAACGGTGTGTCTCTGCTCTGTCGCTGTATCTTTAATCTATGGGAGGCTTCTTGGTACAAAACAATCTCCCGGAGGGTGACCCTCAGTCTGCTGTGTGCTCCCCTTGTCTCTGTTAGGCCTCTTAGGGTGCGTTTGGGGCAGGAGTGGGGAAGAGGTTGTCACGGGTCAGGGATGCTTGCAGGGGAGCGTGCTCTCTGTGCTGCGGTGTGCTGGGCTGGCACGCGGGGTGTGCTGGGCAGCCCGGAGCAGGAGTGTCTCTTATCCTCATTGCAGACCAGGTGTGCTCACAGATTTAGGACTGGTCCAGCACTGTGCTAAGGAAAACAAACCAAGGAAACAACGGTGGGCTTCCAACACCCATATGAAGCTTCCCAGAGCAGGCTGCAGCCCATAAGGGCTTGTTAGATCAGATGCAGTCTGCTCTGTTGATGTGTCCTGAACCAATCCTCTTATGAAGGTACAGAACAACATCCGACCTACCAAGCCCTTTCAGATCCGGGGTCACTTTGCGTTGTACCAGCTCTGGCAGTGCTGCTTCCTTGGCACAGTTTTGTTCCATAGGCATCTTTTTATCCCTGCATCCTACCCTCTGAGCCCTCCATGCACCAGCATTGCTTGCACAGCAGTAACGAGTGGTCTGAGAAGCACAGGGGTTGTTTGATCAAATATGTATGGAAAGTATATCCGATACATTTGTTATGTTCTTGTATACCTGCCTTCAGCAGAGTCCCAGCTCGGCAAATCCATTTTCTCTCCATATTTTGAGAGACTTCAGTACAATCAGCGTGTTTCCTCGTAAATAAAGAAGTGCAACTTGCTCAGTGGGGATTAGACCCAAGAACCGTACTGTTCCCAGTCTGCTTCCTGGGCCCACGACAGGTTCAGCTCTGTCCCACTCAGTGGCTGCTTTGTCTTCTTTCTCCCCACGCTCTTGGATCCCGTGGGGGGTCTCCTCTGAAGGCAGCTTTGAGCTTTCTTCCTGGGGACTTGCTGGCGCAGCTGACAAGCCTGAGCAGTCCTGAGCAGCTCACAAGCTGAGTCCAATGTTGAAAGCCTGGAGAGTGTTCAGTGTGACGAATGAAAATATTATGGAATAGGAGCTGGAAGTTATTCCCTCCTTTTCTGACCTATTGTTAGTGCAGTTGTAGGGGAAATGGCAAACTCCACTACTCTGATCTTTGCTTGTAATAAGCTCTCCAGCACCCCTGCAAGGAATTTTATTTTAGCTTGATGGGTTTTAGAATTTAATTTTCAGTGGTTCAGAATTTGTGACCCTCCAGTGCACCTGAGCTCATGGAGTACAAAAGCGTTTGCTGCTTCTCCTCACCACACAGAAAGATACTTGGCTGAATTTCACTTTAGGTTTTAGAGCTGGATGTCTGAGGTATAAAGAAGACACTCATGAATATTCTTTTGAACCAACTCTGCATATTCCTAGAGCTGGGCTTCAGAGCTTTTCCACTTACTTTCCAATCATTTGCAGAAGATGGGTTTTTTGTTTGCTACAAAGGTTGGCCAGAGCAAAACTGTCCTGAATATTCAGAGTCCAACTGCATCCCTGGGGTAGCAGACTTGCAGGGCTGGATCCCATTGCAAGCCAGAGTTTTTCTCATCAAACCAGCTGGGAGCAAGCTGTTTCCATTTTCTTGTTGACGGACAGTCTGCAAGCAGTAAGAGCGACTGGATAGGTTTTGCAGAGCATGGTGGGCGCTCAGCATAAGCACAGAATGGGCTGAAGGTGAGGGCTGGTAATTCTGATTTTACCGATTTTTAGGAGAGATGGTTTTCCCTGGCCCACACTGTGCTTCCCAGGGTGCGGGCCAGCGCAGGTGGCCCTAAGCTTGGTGCCCGGTCACCCTGACCTCCCAGACATTATTGAATGTGGTTTAGCATAGTGGGGACACAGGGAGCAGGGACCCCGCTCCCCAGCTGTCCTGTCTCACTGACAAGCCTGACCCGTTGAAACACTAGGGACTGAGCAGCGAGGCCCTGAACCAAAGCTGACCTCTAGATGAACCTCACAACCTCACAATATATCTAGTATGTGTAATATGGATCACATATGCAGTGTATTACCTTATTAATATCTGCCAGATTATAAAAGTTTTGTTGTAACGCTTATAGAGCATTGCTGTAACGCTTGCTGCAAGAACCCTTCCTGGCAACTGGGAAATCTCCATACAGTGTGTCCACTGGATAGATGAGGCTTACAAATTTCCCTGCAAACGTTCCCCGCTTTTATACAGTTGAATAAACAACTTTCTATCTTAAACTGCAAAAAACATCTGGTGTGGTTTTCTCCTTGTTAACTTCTGTCACTAGCCTGGCTAGGGCTGAGAGGGGAGATAATCAAGATTATTATATTCTTTTGTTCTTGTTACGTATCTCTCAACAAAGCTTGTCAGGACTTGCCACATTCCCTTCCCATCTGTAGTGACAGGGCACATCCTTGCTCAGTTTTGGCGACTGTTACACAATTAGTATCTTTCTGCTGGCTGACCTTACCCAGCAAGTGTTACAGCAAAGCTCTGTAAGCGTTACAACAAAACTTTTATAAACTGGCAAATATTAATAAGGTAGTACACTGCATATGTGATCAACATTATAGATATCAGATATGTTGTGAGGCTCATCTAGAGGTCAACTTTGGTTCAGGGCTTCACTGCTCAGGCCCCAGTATTTCAGCATGGAGGAGAGGTGGTGGGATATGCCTCAGAACAAGCCATTAGCGTTTGGCTGAAGCGATGCTAATCTGGGCCTGAAAAATATGCAGCCCAATTACTGCGGCTGTACCACCGAAGTAACAGGGAGCTGGGGAGTGGGACTGATGAGCAGCTTCATAACGGGCTAATGAGCAGTCTGGCTGCTCTCCATCAAAGGCCATGGGAAGCTGGTACAAGACCCCTGGGGTGCTAGAGGGGGGGAATGTGCAGACTGGGAAATATCCAAATACAGCATTAAACTACAGCGGGAACTGAGCGGAAGCTTGTGCTTAGTACATGGATAAAGCAACTTACATGTGACAGGTGCGCGAGAACTGATACGTCTCAAAAGGGGCTATATTTGCATTCCACAAAGCACAAGGAATAGCTGAAAGGTATATTTAGGAGAAGCATTTTAGACTTGGAGCTTCTGGGTGGCTGGAAGCACCTTTTGTTCCAGATAGTGGAGGAAGCTGCCAAAAATATTAGCCTCTTGGGGGTTTGATTATTGAGGAAGAGCAGAGAAAAAGGGAGAACAGGGAAGAGCTGAGGGTGAAATAGCAGGTATCGGAGGTGGGAGGTGGTTTGGGAGGAGCTGAGGGGGACTTTATGGAGAGGCTGGGGATGGCAATAAGCATCGGATGCATGTGGAGCTGTTAATCAGGCGTTTATATCTGTATATCTGCTGTCTTGTAAACAACTGGCCATCGCCATCCCTCTGTCCTGGAGGTCCACGAGGGCTTTAACAGCTTTCTACTGCTCCTCATTATAGGTTAACTGAAGGACGTGCTGTGGATCTGAACATCCAAATCCTGATGATTAAATGTGTGAGAAATCAGTACTGCTGGACTGTAAGATATTTTTTCTTCCCAGCTTTTTTTTTTTTTTTTTTAAAGAATCCATGAGCTGAGGGCATTAAGTCGGCAAAGTCAAGATCTCATGAGTTAGGCACTGTCCATACATCCTAGATTTGCCTCACTGATTACGTAGGATGCAATTCATTTCAATGAACTGTTCACGTGCATGCAAGAGCTGAGCCCCACCTGCTTTTGCTGCCTCCTCGTGCTCCTGGCAGCACAGCCCCTGCAGGTGTTTGGCAATCATCTGTTTTCTTCTTCTGGGCAACAGGAGGTTACAGCCTGATTAACGGTGATTCAGGATACCTTTCCTTGACAGACAGCTGTTCCGGCATGTGCTAAGGTGCCTTTGGGAATCATGTCCCAAGACAGGTCAGAATCAGAGTCCCAGAGGATGTAACTAACTTAACATTCTCTAGGGTCAGTAAAATAGTTGGTATAAATTACAGATACTCAAGGGATGCTTGAAAAGCATTTGTCACAACAGCACATGCCCAGCACACGGGTTGGGTCCCTGCCCAGAAGTGCTGATGATCTTTTGTCATCAGCCTCTAATTCCTTCCTTCTGGTTTCTTGCGACATAATGATCTTGCTGCACAGGAGTTTTTATTCCTGAGTGATCTCTCAGAAGCCTTCAGTGTGTGAGCAACCTGAGAGGAGTGAATCGCTTCGAAGTGGCTGGGTGATGATCTCGGAGGGATGCAGGACAGGGTGAGATATTTTGCAATGTATCACCTGTTGCTGCTCAAGCGCTAACATGGATCCCTTGCCAGCCATAGGCTGCAAGCAGCAATCAGATCCTGCCTGTTATATTTTTGAGGAGGGGAGTTGCAGTGTCTTGGAAGTAAAACTATCCATGACTGACATATTTTGCTTCAGCTGCCAGGGTAATAAGATATTTCTGTGCAAAAGCTGAGATGTAATTATTCCTAATGGTGTCGTGCTGACTTGCTTCTCGTACTGCCAGGCAAAAAGGGAGTTTCTGTAAATAGAGGAAACTAAAACCAATTAATAACAAAAAAGATTACTTCTACAAGTATATGCCTGAATGAAGAAAGCAGGGATGTGTATGAACACACATTCCAATCAAAATAACAGATTTTCCAGAAAGTTATTTCTGATCCTTTCTGTCCGTTCCTCATCAGCATTCATAGAAGTAGATATGGTTTGTGAGAACTTCTGTGAGAAAAGCAGCAGATGAATGTTAATGGGAATTACAAGAAATGACATGCAACTGCATGTGCAAAACCTGTATGAGAAGCACTTGGGTGCCCATCATGTGATCTTGGTAGATTTTGCACAGTTTTGCAACATCTCTAGTGACAAATGTGGGTGCAAATGTAGTATCAGGTGACTGATCAAGCCCCACGCATGACCAGTAGCTAAATAATATTCAGACTAAATGAGCCCTAGGGAAATCCTTAGCTTGGATCTCTTTTGCCTACAACATTCAGTTCAGAATTAAATATACGTGTATCTTACTAGGCTCTTAGGGTACAGAGTGGAAAAAACACCTACTGGCTTCAATAAGGTTGGGTTTTCAGCTTAGGCTCTTCAAGCACAGCTTCTGAACTGCATTTGCAAACAAAACAGAGCTGAATTTGTGCTGAAACCTGTGACTGAACAACTGTGCAGAATTTTATACATGGGCCTGGGACATCTGCTGCTGCTGCTTTCAAGTAGAAAATGAACCAACAACAAATCGGGCAAAGCAATGGCTCTCTGAATGGAAATACATCTATATTCACATGAGTATAAAAATGAACTGTTCAGAATTCAGGATTGTTTTCCTGTTCTGCATGAATTTGAGATGGTCTGACACCAAGAGATTATGATTTCTGTTTCATCCTCCCCCCATCTCCCCCATAGTCAGTGGGGTGATCATCCTGATGCTCGCTGAGGTGCTGTCAGTGCACGTGCTATTAATCTGTGTCCTGTTAACCCTTTACCCTAAGTTTCGGTATTAGACATGGTTGTTCTGAGCTTCTAGCTAAATCTGAATTAGAGATCAATTTTTACTGAGATCTCTGCTTAACCAGCTTGGGCTGTTCTCTATTTTGGGATCGGTGCATGTTCCCATTGGAGTGTATTCTTCAAAATAATTTCCTAAGGTGTTTTTTTTGTTTGTTTTTTTTTGTTTTTTTTTAAACAGGTCTTTTTCATATTGAATGACAAAGTGTTTAAAACTGTTTCATTTCATT
>NW_010101016.1:21253-27301 GCF_000699245.1 Pterocles gutturalis
GTGCTAATAACTTCTCCACATGTTTCTGCTCCTTTACTGAACGTTCCATCCTTCCTGTACTCTCTGAACCTACAGGCTCCAAATTTGCTCTCTTCAGGTGTGATGTAACCTCTGGTTGAATAAGGTTGCTTGTAAAGTGCTCCTCAAAATAATAACAAAAAACCCCCAGCCAACCTATGAAAGGGCAAAAGTTAATTTGATGGAGTATAAGTTCATGAACATTTGGAAATATTGGCTTGACTCTGAAAGCTGTGGTTCGTAGGTCCTTTTTAAAAACCTTGAGAAGCAGAAGCAGGAACAGGGACAAGCCAATTAAAGGTGGTTAGAGTGCTGCCACCTTTTGGTACAATTTTTGGGAAGGCTGTTGCCAACACTGCCTTGGAGAAAAAAGTCTTTTCAGTACCTAAATAGCAGTGAAAAGGGTTTACCTGGATGTAACCTGCTTGACAAGACGGTTATCCCACACAGGTGCTTTCTGTTCTTCCTCCTTTGCACGGTCCTTCCTCCTGTCAGCTCTGGATTTCCCTGTTCTTTTCCCTGCCAGTTCTCATACCGTTGTTTGTCATGTTTGTATCTGTGATGAATGCAACGTGAAACTGCCTACAGCATCCCCCAGCCTTGAGAAAGGATGCTCTGATGCTCCTTTTAGGAAGAGCAGTGGCTTAAATCAAAGATATGTAGCAGCCGAGCAGGTTGGAGAAAATTGCTTGACACGGAAAAATGACTTGTGTCTAAGTGTTGCTAGTCTCCTGGCACTCTGGAGTGAGGACGGGGATGGAGCTGGTTTATCGGTCTCGCTAAGAGTCAATGGTAATGCACAGTTTGACTTGAAATGCTGTTTCTTCTGTGCACCCTTCAAGGACAGAAATAGAGGTAACGGCAACCGTGTGTCACATTAGCTCACAGTTTTGCTTCCTGCCACTGTGTTTAAATGCTCCTGATGAAAACTTTATGCAGTTTAACCCACAGGTGAAGGCAGACACTGTATAGATGGGAATAGGAAATAGGAAATTGTTTTCAGCGCAGCTGTTTGCACAATTGAAAGTACACGGGACCAAACCAGAAATCTCACTTTCTTTCAGAAGTAAGTTTCTTGGAGGGGACAGGAGATGCCACCCAGAAACACTCTACTGTCCCTTCCCAACCTTTGGGATGGGAGGTTGGCATGCAAGTATCTGTAGGGATCTCTGATCCCTCGTGGCTGGATCTGGCAGGAATGGGGGCTGTGCATTAATCAGGAGATGGCTGATGTCCCCACGGAGCACCTGCGCGGCACCAGCCACGGATTTGCGTTGGGGTTCGTCCTTCCCTGAAGAATGCACTGCCAGGTTTCGGGGTACGCTGGGTTACCCTGCTGCTCTCCCTGGATGCAGAGGTGCAGTGGGCAGCAGGCTGCAGAGAACTAGTGGGTGCTGAAGGTTTTTAACAACCATTTTGAGGGTTGGTAATGACACTGATATTTATTAAGTGAGAAAGCTACCCATTTCTTTACTCTGCAGGCTCCAGCTTATAAGTGCTGGTTAAGTATAACGATAACTTTGCTTTACAATACATTCAAGACCTGCTTTTGCAACTTCGAGTAGTACTTTCTCATAGGAGTAAGTTCATTGACCTTAAAGACAAAGGTCACACAAACAAAGATGCAGAACCATGTCTTGCATCTGTATTGTACGGGCAGCTTGTAGGGTATGGATGGATGCTGTAATTATTATTTCTGTATGTGTGATGAAGTCAGTGCGATTGCTCTTGTCCCAGGGTAAGAGCACTGATAGTGAGTAACTGAGAGGAAGCTACAAAGGAAACTTGGTTGACGTGCAAAATACAAGATGTCAAGATCTGACATTCTTCATCACTTATAAGAAGACATCTAATAACTCATAAGTGAATGTAAATGTCATATCACTCCTAAAACATTATGCATTCTCTATCAACCAGAATAAGGAATGATTACAAACGTTCCAGCACACAAAGCACCAACAAAACAAAAGTGAAGCATGAAATTAAGTTAAAGAAATAAAGCAGAAAATCAGGATAATGCTACTATACCTTGCTTGATTAATAGTTATCATCTGGATGGATCTCAAAGCTCCATGGGCAGGATAGATGCTTGCTGGCTCCAGACAGATCTGACCACACAAATATAAATGCTCATACATCATTTATAGATAGCTGTTGGCACAGAACAATTTTTTTTTCCCTAATTCTTTGTGTACTTGCAACGAGACAGATATAGTATTCTGGAAAAAAAAATGAAATACTTTTTGAAGGTTTCTTTGCAGTTGCAAGCACTGGAAAATGAGTGCTGGCAGCAAGAGCACTTGTAATCACATGGCTCCAGGAGCCGAATCCTGACATACCTCCATCAGAGTGACCGAACGGAGGATGTGCCATTTTCTGAACACCCTACAGCTTTTCTGCACGGGTAGGTGAAAAAGGGAAGCATCATAATTTCTGAGTTTTTCTTCTTTCTGTCTTTGTATATTGTGGCCAGTCTTCTTTAAATATTTTTCTTTCTGCTGTGCCTGAAGCATATCAATCATATTCTGTGCTTGAGAAATCCATGCTGCCATTTTCACCTCTCCTTTTTCTGTCCATGTCTAGTTTCCTTTGGAGATTTGGGTAGAAGACACAGTTGCTGTTGCTATATATTGTCTAAATATGTAAAATATTTGTCATATTTGGTTTTTTTTTTTTACTCAAATGATTAGGTTTTTGGTTTTTTTGGTGTGGGGTTTGCATGGGGGCTTTTTTGGGAGTTTTTTGTTGGTGGTTTTTTTTGTTTTGTTTTGTTTGGGGGTTTTGGGGAGAGGGTTGGGGGTTTTTTTGTTTTGGGTTTTTTTTTTCCCCCACAGTAACTTTGGAAAATGCTCTTCTGCAAAATGTCTTAATATGCATCTGAAATCTATGAAAAAAGGTGGTTTAAAAAATTATTCTTCAGAAGCTTAGATTGCAGGAAACATTGGGTCTGCTCCTTTTCCTGTACTCCCGGTGAGCTCTGCTCAATTTTAAAAGTAACAAAGCCAAGTGGCAGTAAGGAAAAAAGTATATTTTTTAAAATCACATAAAGGCAAATTCAGACACTGCAAAGAGGCATCACAAGCCCATCTCCTCCTGACATAGGGGGATTCTGGTACTTAACTGCAGGTTGCCTGTAAAAATCTTCTCCCTTGCCATGCATTTTAAAATAAAAATTTCTTTCAGGGCAGGATAACTGGGCTAAGCTGGCTTCCAGGACAGAGGAAGGTGATCATTATACCCATGTCTCAGCAAAAAACATCTAATGCTTTACACTGACCATATGCTTCTGAAGCCTTGCTCCTGAGGGTCCTTTATTTAGAATAAGCACTCCTGGGCAGAGAGCCTCATAAAAAAAAGAACAAAGCCGTTCTCTCACGTCAGCGCTCACTGCAGCGGCTGGTACTGTGCTGGTGTAATGCAGTTACCATCCAAACAAGGAGTCAGAAATTGGAAAGGGCAGAGTTGTCCCCAGGTAGGTTTTTGAGCAGACCCCAGGCTGCGTGGCGGTTCAAAAAAAAACGGTGTGTGTGTGCTGGTGGGGTGGGACGGGTGAATCGTGCAAGCGTGGCTTGGCTTGCGACCCCTCCCTGAGGCTGTCTTCTCAAAATAAATAGCAGGAAATCTCCACAGGGCATAAATAAACCTGGTTCTTGGACCCGCTTCTCCAATAACATTTGCTTCCAGCCCCATAAGTTGCCTTTTACATGAGCCATACATCCCTTCCTCTAGCTGTCTTTGTTGGCAATGGTCTTCCTCCCCAGTGTTCTTCTCCCATTTCTGTGTCTGTCACCATTGGAAGACATCTCCTTCTGTCTTGCTCTTGCCTTTTGGTGCCCTCCTGGGTCACCTCTTCTTTCTTGTCTCTTTCTTTCCTCCAGATCCATGAAAGCCCACCGTCCTAAACCCCTTCCCCTTCAAGAGAGGAGGCTGCATCCTCCATTGCACTTGCAGAACACCAGCTGGCTCCAACCTCTTGCCCCTCAGACAAGGAGCGTTCCCGGGGGGACTGGCTGTGCCAAGCTCTTCGGCTTCTGGTCCCAGAGCAGGGAGAGGAGAGTGGCAGCTGGTAGTGGAAGAGGGAAAGTATTGCGAAATTCCTGGGGGCCAGCCAGAATCCAGAGGAGAGGTGGTCAAAGGAAAGGGCTGGAGAGAAGAGCAGTCAGAAAAAAAGCCCAGGGCTTTGACTTGGGAGCATCCGGTGATCACAAGAATCTGTATTTTGGGTGCCTGACCTGAGCTTTCTTAAAGAAACAATGACTTAATGGGGGAGGGGGGGGAAGTGGGAATTCTATTTACAAGCATCAGCTGTTGGGTTCTGCACCCCTGTAAAGCCCGTACCCTAGTCATCCAGGCTCTCTGCAGCAGCGCTGGGAGCCAGGCATTGTTTGTATGTCTGTGGAAATCTGTCCCCAGAACAGGGGTGTCTTCAGGAACGGTCTCCTGGCAAAGGGGCAGTTTCACCTGGAGCTGTTCTTTCGTCTACCCTGAAATCAGCCTATAGCCTTTCAGAGTCACTCCCAGACATTACATTACTGTATTCTGTTAAATCATAGAGGATTTTAATGTAACAAACTAATCATGTTCTACACAAATTATCTGTTAGTTTCTTATCTGTTTCTCTGCCAGGAGATGAGAAGCCCAGTCATTAAAGCCAGTGCATCTGAATGACTTGCATCCTGCCTCCAGTTCATTCATTTTCGTGTTTCTATTTTAGACTCTTCTCAGATGTTTGCTCAATGGACTGATCACAGGCAACAGGCACGACTTGTGTCTGAGTTTCATGCAGTGGGCTGGTGAGTCACATGGCTCTGTGCTGTGTGCTTGCTTAGAAAACACATTATCAACAAAAATAACTGCAGGGAGAGATTTTCCACCTCTGCCCCCAACGTGGCCAGAGCTACTCTAATGCTGATGTGCAGAAATGTTTGTGCACACAGCGTTGAACTCATGGCAAGGGGCATTTTGTTTTTACTCAGGAGCTGGTGTGTCTGAAGAGCTGTGCTGATGTAAGTTCACAGCATGGATTACAACTTTAATAAACCAACATCATTTCTCCAGAAGAAGCCCTGCAGCAGCATCTTGACCTTGTTCCTTCTCCTTGCCTCACAGAGAGCACTTTCAGAATTCCCTGTTTACACTTGCTGATAACATTAGTTATTACTAACGAACAGACCTTTTGTAGAAACTCCTAGACAGACAACAGCGTTTATAAACAGAAATAATAACGTATACCGAATCATTCAAAATGAAATTGTTAGTAAACCAAATAAACGCATTTTATTGCTGTCTTATTATAAATGCTTAATCGCTTCCAGCAAAGTACTCTATATGCAGATATAAATATTAGATACCTCTTTTAAAAGCCTTACAGGAAAATGGACAGACCTGCAAATTAAATCTATGCTGTAAATTCCGTGTAGTTCAACAGAGGTTGCCAGAGCAGGCACTGCACACTAATATTTATTGAAGATGATGCCTTTCAGTTACAGATAGTGAACTTCGTGAACTGACTTCAATTTCTCATTGTGGTGCTGGTCAAGTCTTTTTAAAGAAGCAGAAAATTGTATTGATTAGAAAGAATGTTCATAGAGCATTTTTTTTTTTTTTTAATGAGGGGGAACTGGGTGCACTAAACCAACAGGCTGCTGGGATTTAGTTGAAAACTGAAACATCAGGAAGGACAAAGGAACAGCCCATCAGCATGTATCTCTCAGGAGCTCTAGTTCAGACCTCCTGTGTCCTCCTTTTCTCCTGCAGGTCGATGTTCTCAGCCAGCTGGTGCTCACCAGGGGCAGGGGCTCTCCTGTGTGCTGTGATACCAGCACGGCAAACATGGGAATGGCTGTCCTCTGCACGGAGCAGCGCCGCAGAGCGCGTGGGTCATACATCATTCCTGTGAGCTACCACCGTGGCATTCGAGAAGTGAAAATTTTATTTTCAAGAAAGAGCTTCTGGTTTTTTTTTTCCTCTGGAAACAGACCACCCATGAAAGCGTATGTGGGCCGCACAGGGCAAGAGCCTCAGCCCGGC
>NW_010101017.1:0-251 GCF_000699245.1 Pterocles gutturalis
CAGGGTCCTGGGGTGCTGCAGGAGCCGGTGCCAGCCCTTCCTGCTGGTCCCCACGCTGCTGCTCCAGCTCTGGGCGATGTCAAGCCACCCACAGCTCTGGGGACAGCGGTGTCACCAAGGAAGGGATCTGGAGGGGCATCTTCCAGCCTCTTCTGCAGCTCCGGGGAAAAGCGGGGAGCCAGCGGCTGGATGCTCACAGGGGTACGAGTGCAGCCCTGTTGCATCCTCCCGGTGCACGGCATCCTGCAGCG
>NW_010101017.1:270-972 GCF_000699245.1 Pterocles gutturalis
TATGGCTCTGACACCCGGGGTGCAGCATCCTGCAGCATCCCGCAGTGGCGGTGGCATGGCCATCGGTACAGCTCTGACACCCAGGGTGCAGCATCCCGCAGCATCCTACAGCGGCAGTGGCATGGCCATCGGTACAGCTCTGACACCCGGGGTGCCGCATCCCGCAGCATCCTACAGCGGCAGTGGCATGGCTGTGGGTTTGGCTCTGACGGCGCTGGGGTGCTGTGCCGGGCAGGATCTGTCCCCTCTGAAACGCCAGCCCCCGGCACTTCAAAGGCTGCCGTCTGCGAGCGGCAGAGGTCTGATCTCGCTGCATCTGCAGCCAGAGAGGCCTTGTGAGGATTAATTACAGCTCTGAGCGCTTTGCCCAGGTTGTTAAGGGAGAAGGATCATAATCAAAGCAGGCAGCAGATGATTTCGTTTCAGCACGGGGACGTGCAGCTTTCGCCCGATGAAGATGTCCCAGCCCACACCTGGCGAGCGGTGGCAGCCTGGGGAATGTCACTGCCATGTCCGCGCTGGCCTGTGGTTGGGGACGCAGAGGTGGCAGCGGGACGTGGGCGGTGTTAGCTGATGGGATGAGCCGGTGCTGGGGACCGGCAGCGGGGGAAGTCCCCTGCCGCGGTCCAGCCTCACAAGCATCCTTCCCTGAGGGGCTCCGTGCTCGTTACAGTTCATCGTCGTCAGCTCCCTCCTGGACCA
>NW_010101017.1:1007-1941 GCF_000699245.1 Pterocles gutturalis
TGGGGTACCTCGTTGGAGCATCCTCCTTCGTCTGCATCCCCATCTACATGGTGTACAAGCTCGTCTGGACCCCGGGGTCTCTCAAGCAGGTCAGGAGCAGGGTGGGTGATCCCACAGCCCCAGCATGGGCTGGGGGTGGGCAGGGACCCCCCTCGGGTCAGCTCAGGAGTGGGGCTGGGGAGCTGGGCAGGTGGCTGACACCTCCTCAGCATCTGTGATGACGCGGTGATTAAATCACGCCCGCAGAGCTGCTCGGAAAAGCGCTCAGAGGAGCGGGGCTGGGTGGCCTGAGCATTCTAACTCACATTCTGTGTCATATTCCTGAAGCTGTAATTTTGGCAGCGCAGGGGGCTGTATCAGCATGGCCCTGGAGGCAGGGGGCTGTCCCCAGCCCGGCTTTGGGACACCTCACGCTTTCTGCAGGCTGGCACGGCCCCAGCCCCATTGCCGGGGGGAAACCCATCACCCTCCTTCTGTGCCTGCTTCCCCCCTCCAGCGCCTCGCCGTCTGCATTCGGCCGGAGAAGACAACGCGGGAGCCCCAGGCAGACACCGTGCGCATGTCACCTGTCCCGTAGCCCTTCCCTGGAGGCGGTGGGACCTGCTGTGGGCCCAAAAAGGGCCAAACTGCTCCGGTGCGGGGGCAAACCCCGGCTCCGGCACAGGGATGTGCAGCTGCGAGTGCCGCTGCAGAGGGATGGCTGTCGATGGCACGAGCTGGGAACACCCTTGCCTGGGGACACTCACAGCCGTGCTCTGCAAACCTGCTCAGCGCCAGCAGTGCATGCCCTTAGCCGTGCCGTGAGTGACGTGAAAATAAAGCTGCTATCGGTTAGCAGGAGATCAGACGAGGAGAGGAGCCGGAGCTCGCCGTGCGGTGTTCATGGTGCGGCTGAGAGCACAGGGCTGGGGGGCTGCTGCCATCCTGACACACA
>NW_010101018.1:0-8287 GCF_000699245.1 Pterocles gutturalis
GGCCCGCAGGCTGCCCCCACAGCTGGGAGGCCCAGCTATAGGGACACCAGCCCTCCTCCTTGCCCTGTGCACCCTTCCGTATGGGCACACCGCAAAAAAAGGAAAAAAAAAAAAGGCAGAGGGGAGTGGGGGAGGGGAATTAAATTCCGTATTTTAGCCAGACTAAACCGACTTTACCCCTAAGAAGCTTCACCCCCTGTGAAGGGCGGCGTGGTGAGGGCTTTGTGACAGAGGAGCTGGCTGCGGGGGCCGGAGGTACATAAAGCCGATCCTCGCTGCTGTTAAATACAAGAACACGCGGTAAGCACTCACGGTTATATATATTTGTTGGACCAGATTTTTGGCACGTTGGGGTGCTTTAAACTTGAGCGGATTCATGTACAAATCAATTCGGAATTGGGAAACCATCACTTCCCTTATGTATACATCTCTCCTGCGTTACCAGTTTTCCAGCTGGGAAGGCTGGCAGGCAGACGGCTTCAGAGGCGGCTGCCAATGCTGATTCATGACCCAACCCACAAAGGATATTAATATGGTACCATAAGAACATTTTCCCCTCAAAGACAATGAATGTGTAATTTCTGTGATGCAAGTGGAGGTCAGTCTGCTGCTGCTCTCTTGCCAGTAAGTTATACAATAAGTTTATAACCATACTTGTTGGATGGAGCCAAAACCTCAGAATCCCTTTCAAAGCCAGGTTTTTACCCCATTTGGTTTACTGCGAGACCATGGTTTTTGGCCAACTATAGCTATACTATAAATTAATTTTATTCTGCAACTTTAGAAGGCACTGTAAGGTTTAGGAATATTTTTTCCAGTTGTCACGTTTCTAAATACGCTCTTTTTTTGGCCATATCCAGTGCCAAAAAGCACAGCTTAGGAATGTAGTAGGAACATAGGAATTGCCACAACAGTCCATCTTGTCAGTCTCCTGTCTCCGTCGGCTGCTGGTGCCAGATGCAAATTCTTGAAGCAACTACGTAAAAGAAGTTCTCCTAAAAGAAATACTGAGGCGTGGCAGGAGAGAAGGAAAATAAGAGTGGCTGGAAAGGAGAGACTGGGCAGAAAACCTTTTTATTTATTTTATTTATTCCAGCTACTTACAGATTTGTTTTGTAGAACTTAAGGCTGATTTTCATTTTTCCTTCTCTTGCTGAGTAGCTCTCAACTGTGCCACGTACTTGAAGCAGCAAAAACAGAGAAGGGAGCTTCTTACTTTCTGTTTCAGGAGAGGATGGAAAGGGCTATAAAAGGTGAAAATGATTTGCCAGAGATCATGGGAAGATGCAGCAGATCATTTAGGAGAGGCAACAGTGAGGATGCCTTATGGAGTCCAGCGTTGGAAAGCAGGATATGTTGAATATCCTTAGAGCAAGTTGATCTAGCCTGTCTAATGGCTAGTTATTGTTTGAAATGCTTGCATGAAAGCACAGCACGGTCTGAGCACTAGAAAATTCAATGGTACAAGGGAGTTATTTAGCTTATGCCCTTGAGATTAATCACAGGCTCAGTAACTTGACTCTGGTGCAGTATCTTTCTGCTGTAATGTGACTTTACTGATATACCAGCGGAGCAGCCAAGGACTGGGCAGTTTGCAAAAATCCTGCTGTCAAATATTTTGATGTCGAACTATTTTGATGTTGAGTGGAATCCGCAGTTTATGATGTGCAGCTTTGCAGCCAGCGTAGCAGCAGTACCCCCTTGCTGCATTGGTTAATCTGCTGGAAAGCTGTGTTCGTTATTGCCCTTGGGAGCCCGTCTTGGTTCAGTGACGACGAGGCACAACAGGGAGAAAGCTGGAGCAGGTACAGATCTCAGGGGCACCACTGCGAGCTGTGAACGTTCCCACTGATGTCTGTGGAATCATTTTCCATGCTGCAAATTAGAGTGAAATATAGTCCAGGTGTTCAGGATTGTGATCTGATCTTTTAGCAGGTTCATTAGCTGGCCGAAGGGGACTCTGACTAACAGCATTTCCTGATGCTTTCGTGTACAGGAAGCTTACTGGAGAGTTAAAAGGAGCATATTCAGTGTGAAAGCGTACAGAAAATGCAGTGGATTATAAGAGGCTTGTGTACAGAAGTAACTAAGCCTATGATGGATCATATTCATAAAGGATTTTAGGGATCAACATATTCCTCACTCAAGAATCTTTCTATCCTTACCAATAAGTGTACTGGATGAAGGCCATCATTAATTTAAATTAATGTCTTGCGCTGATATCTGAAGCTTATCCAACACAGACCTCGTTCACTGACAATGAAAATAAATGCTTTTTTCTTCCGTTCATTGCTGCTCTGTGTGGCATGGGCCACCTACATACATGGTAGAGATTTTTCCCATATGCATGTCCCCCAAAAATGTCACCCTAAATGATCGAAAGAAAAAAAAAAGGACATTTCACATACATAAAATATGTAATTAAAATGATGAATTATTGTAAGATAGAATATTAGCCTTTTGACATTTTAATCTGAGCAGGAAGAGAGCGAGAGAGTGCATTTGGAGCCGCTCAATTAAATTTAGAATTTTTTCCCCTCCATTGTTATGAATAAATAGAAAGATTCTGTAGCAGTCTGTGGAATTATTAATTGCAAGTACTGTGGAAGGTGCATGCACCGTATCATGAAATGGAGTATCATTGTTAGTGACTATATTTCTTGGTAATTAAGGCCCAGACTAATGATGCAAGTTTTCTTCAGCATGATTTTCATCTGATTATGAGGCTGCTTCATTAAGAGCACTCAGACTAACGAGCTGTAGCTGTAATAAAGTAATTTTCTGTCTTGTGCTCTGATTGATAAAGAGTTTCTATAGCTAAAAGGAATTGAAAATATAATTATAATTAGAAATGGTTGAATAAAGTTATTACAGGATTGCTGAAGGGTAGTGCAATTGACACCATAATGTTTTTTGGAAGTGTGCATCTTAAAATTAGACTTTATAAAATGAAGGGAAGGGGGGGGGGGGGAGAACCCGCAACCCCAAACCCTCTGTGCTAATAAAGGGGCAGAATGTTGCTGCTTCCATAAAATGAACTGTTAGATTAAAGTAAAATGAGGTTTTCCCACATTGTTCAGAACAAGAAAAACATATGCAGGAAGAATGCTGTTGCCTTTCTTCCCAGCATTCCTCTTAAGTGAAGTAAAGCTTATGAAAATGCTTTTTACTCCATTTATAAAAATTTTCATGCTGCCATATGTTGCAAAAAAGATCTTTTTGATTAAGCTGATGTGTTTTGAAGCATACCGTGTAATTTTGGAGCTTTCCTTTAAAAATGTGCAAAGAGTTATGTGAGTCTTTTCTGTATATTTGCATATGCTAACTACTGGTCTTTAAATACATTTTTAGAGAAGAAAGGTTTTCCTTTCGCTTTCTTTCTTTTTTTTAAATCTCTTTGCATTGGCCAATATCAGAATATAACTGGGTCAAATACCAGGTCTCTCTTTTTTTCTCAGGGGGAAGCAAATCAACTTTTTATCCCAGAAACCTTATTCTTTTTTATAATCTTGATATTATAAACAGCACAAACTCTGTTAGAGCAATCCTTTGTGCGTATGTCATAGGATATATATGCTGTATTGATATAAAAAATCTATAATAGGGGTTTTATTTAGAATTAGCTGATGCACTTTAGTACTCAGAAGTTGTTTGACTTATTTAATTTGGAGGCTTTTCGTATTGCTGTATCTCCCTCTTTGGAAGACATGCATATATTTTAAAGCTACAGTTATGCACATTTGGTTATGTAAATCTGTCCTATGCAGACTGAAAGGAACTTTATTGGATTGGATTGAACCAAACAGTAGATCATCTAGATGTATATTTATGCTAATTAACTTAAAGCCATCATTTTGCATTGATTGCTCAGTCATAATGCTTTTTGGAAGATTTTTAGAATTTTTGAAAATCATTCTTAACACATTATATGGTGATAAAAGTGTGTTATTGGAATTCCATTAGCAGGAATAAAAAAAAGCAGAATTTTATTGGTTGTTCATTGAAAATGTTAGCTGTGATTAGTTACATAATCCTACATTAACCTGTAAATTAAAATTCCTTGGTGCAATTTGATGGCTGATTTAATTTTGTCTTTCTTTGTTTGCCGCAGGCTAATTCCATTATGAATTCTTTATACAGCCTTTTCCCTCAATGATTAGCAGCTTCTACTCAAGTTCTGATTACTATTGTACACTTAGCACTACATAAAGCTGGGGATTAATATTCCCCTGAAGAATTGTTGCTATGGATCTGCTCTATTCCTTCTAAGAGATGTTTCTGCAGCTTCAATTGTCCATAAATTATGATCTCTAGTGAATTATCAGTGGGAGTGAACTAAGCTTAACAAGCTGAAGAGAGCACTCTAGTTTTGAAAGAAAAAGGGAGAGAGAGATAAAAAGATTCTCAATTATTAATTGCAAGGTTTCCATAATACAGAAGTGGTGATATTTTCCCTATCTTCATTCCTGTGAGCATGTAAGAGACCAGGGTGAGTCAGAAACACTGAAGGCCTAACCCCCTCCAGCACTTAGAGATAAAACCTACCGGAGGATCTTAATTATGTGTAGATGGAGGTGGAAAAAACAGCCCCATCTCACTGGGTTTGAAGTTTGTATTTTGGCTCTTCTCATTTCTGTTTCACTATCTCTGTCTTCCTGGTGTAGTTGTCAGTCTCTCAACAGCACGATTAGTAGCCTGGATCAACTGCCTTTAAAATATAGTTGGGATTAATAGGGGATTTAATTGCAGATGTCTGAGGATCTTTCAAATTTGGAGAGGTTTTATTAAGAGACAGCAGCTATTCCAGTTTGAGTTTGTGAGTACTTTGCTGTGCTCCCATCTGTTCCCCTTTGTGAGGGCTTTTAAAGTCGTATTTCTCCTACTGATTCATGGCTGTTTTCTTCTCCCTTGAAAAATCTGTTTTGAAGGCTGGACTGCAGTGTTATTCTTTCTTGTCGGGTATGTTAGATTTTCCTAATTGAGATGATCATGTCCTTCTGCCTTCCAGCCCCAAGCCAAGCAAGCTCTTGCTCAAGCTTTAGGCTGCGGAGTGTCAGGGATGAAAGACTGCCACAGATGTGACTTTGCATGCACCTTCTTTTCAGGGAAGTTCTTGGGTGGCACAAAGCTGGCTCTGCAACAACTGTACCCGGCTTCTGCAATGTGAGAGGGAAAAAAAACCATGCATCACTGACCAGCACAGGCAAGGCTACTCTGAATTTACTCAAGGTGCTGGATCAGAATGTCTTTGGCTATTCCATGCCAAAGGGAAGTAGTTGTGTGGTTGTGGTGGGGTTTGGTGTTTGTTTGTTTTTATCAGACTTCACTGCCTTGCTTTCAGACTGTGGTTCAGCTAGACCTGAGGTGTGGTTGAGGCTGTCCTGAGACCCTTAGGTAGTTTTTTGGATGTTCTTTAGGTTACAGCACTGTTGGACTGCATCTGCTAAGCTACCTCACTCATTGTGGTATGCTGTCTGTAGTGGTAGATTGTATTTAGTAACATTCAAAGTTAGAAGGACTCAGTAACTCTAGGAGTTACTCTACTTTCTTGAGGGTTGGCAAGTAACCTGCTCTAGCCCATAAGAGTTTTTTAGGTGCTGGAGATGACAGTGTTCCAGCCCTATTCCAAGAGAAACAAATAACTTTTAAAGTGTGACTAATAGAAGGTGTTTTTTTCATTTCTCTTTCAAAGCCCTGCTTGATAATACTCAGCAAAATCTGTATATGCTTTAAATTAAAACCAGCGGCTGAGTCCAACTGGTGTTTTGTGCTTGGAGCTAGTGACAGAAAGAACAAAGGTGGTTTAGTGAAATTACTGGATCTGAATTCTCTGGTCAGCTCAGTCCACTTTGTGCTGCTTACTGAAACTGCTGGACATTCCCATCGGACAATTCCCTGTGGAGCCACAGTGTTGCCTGTTGTCTCAGCCCATAGCACAACCAACAGAAGATGATGTATATGGAGCAGTCAGGACTTTGATTATCCCCAAATGCTGGATGTTGTGATTGAGAAAATTGTGGAGATGTTAGAGTAGTCCTTGCAGAAGGGCAAGCAAACTGCATATTCTTTTTTTTTTTTCTTTCACACCTATATGTTCTCTGCAGTGCTCAAAACTCAGTGTAATGGACAATTTGACCTTATATTTACATTTGGACTGTCATGTTGAATAACCACTAACACATTCTTCTTGGAGAATCTGATATTTTTTCTCCCAACCGACTCTGTTGCAGTGCCTTCCTCAATTCAGTTGAGAGCAGTTGAAATTTTACTCCTTTTGCTATGATTTTAATCTGTCTAGTGTCTTTGGGTGTTCTGGAGCTCTGTTGTGAAAAATTGTGTCTTGCATATTTACCTCCCGTGTCCTCTTAATGATTTTAAAGGTCTTGTTGCTTCGTTGCTCTGTCTCCTTTAGATAGTTGTTTTCTACCCTAAAGATTGCTGTGCCCCGCCCCTGTGCCGTCTTCCCTCCACTGGCTGTCCTCTCCTGTGATGAGAAGCTGATGTCCCTTCTTTGTTCCTTCCCGGTTCTGTTATATTCTTTTCCGGGTGAGGAGATCAGCACTGTCCACACTACTCCAGACATGTATTGTGAGTTTAAGTCATAATCACATTATCTTGCATTTATTGACATTTTATTGCCCAGTCCCCTAGTGCTGAACAAGTCCTCATGGGCTTTGAATGGGATAATCCTAACATTTGCTCTCGTGTGCAGACAATGATCCTTCTGATACTCCTGCTGTGAAGGCAATAGGTTGAATGCAAAAGTTCGTTCTTGTCAGTGTTTGTTGCTCCTGTTAATTGATGTTAAGGTTGCTACAGTGAAGGGTCTTAACTTACACCCCAGGCACAATTGTGTCAGTTGAATTATTTACCAACAGCAGTGGCATCGCTAGGCTGTGATGGCCACTACTTTTTTTTTTTTTTTTTTTTTTTTCTTCCTTTAAACTGGGTGATGTTAATCATGATTTTCCTGACTTCTTGGTTTTCCAGCTGGGATCCTAGTTCTAGGATCTGCTCTAGAGTTCACCTTGCACATCACTGATCAATCATCAGGGAAGTGAAACAGTAATTGCTCTTTTTCCTTTTTTGGGTTTGGATCTAGCTGTGACTGAGGCTGACTCTGCTCCAGTTTGAATTCAGTAGGACTCTTACCAAGAATCAGACCAGTAGAAGAGAGGAAATCCTGGTTCAAGCTCATTTTCAGTTTAGGTTTTGGTCTCTGGCAGGGATAAACCCCATAAACCCTGGGTCTCTGATCAGTCTTCTCGAGCCATCTCCATTTGAGTGCCTGATGTCTCTCCAATGTTACTACTACCTTTCTTTTCTACCTGAAGTGCCAGCTTCTCTCTTTCTGCTCTGTCGCATTCAGTGGACTAATTGGTGAAAGAGGGCAGCAGAGATCCTTTTTAATAACACATCTGCCTCAGCTATGAAGAGGAAAGCTCATAGCCAGAGAGATGTTTGTGAGCAGCCCAGCACAGGGGTGTGGGGGAATGGCCATGCTAATTCCAATGAGAAAGTGTGGGGATGAAGAATGGGGCAGCACAGGGCAGAGATGCTTGTATGTGCCTGTGAAGCCCTGTTAGCACAAAGCTAGATTGGTCCTTAGATACTCTGCTGTTTCTCAGATATTTAAGGAGACGCCTTGGAATGGTATTGATGATACAGATAATAGCAAATGGAGGATGCAGCCACAGGAAGCATGAAACAGGTCTAAAATGTGTGTGTACATGTTCTACATGTCTGCCAAGCCAGGCTCTGTAGTTACAAAAACAATATTCTGTGGCTGTTAATGATCTTTTCCAGCCTAAAAGGCTCCCTGAATGTGAAGCTGACGATGACCGAATAGAAGGGGAAGTGTGAATTACATTGCAGAGAAAGCAGCGAGCCCCCTCCCCTCACTGCCAAGGGATTTTCCTCTTATTCCATTGAATTCAAAACCTACTAGCAATTGGTCTGGAAGGTGCTGCTCCTGTGTGTGTGGAGTTCATAGAATCATAGAACGGTTTGGGTTGGAAGGGACCTTAAAGATCATCTAGTTCCAACCCTAGGGCAGGGACACCCTCCACCAGACCAGGTTGCTCAAAGCCTCATCCAGCCGGGCCTTGAACACCTCCAGGGATGGGGCATCCACAGCTTCTCTGGGAACTAACTGTTCCAGTGCCTCACCACCCTCACAGGAAAAAATTGCTTCCTAAAGTCTAGTCTAAATCTACCCTCTTAAAGCTTAAAGCCATCACCCCTCATCCTATCACCACACTCCCTGAACAAGAGTGCCTCCCCATCT
>NW_010101018.1:8486-69498 GCF_000699245.1 Pterocles gutturalis
GGGGTCTCACGAGAGCAGAGTAGAGGGGGAGAATCACCTCCTTTGACCTGCTGCTAATGCTTCTCTTGATGCAGCCCAGGACACAGTTGGCTTTCTGGGCTGCAAGTGCCCATTGCCAGCTCATGTTCAGCTTCTCATCCACCAATACCCCCAAGTCCTTCTCCTCTCTATCCACTCTCCGCCCAGCCTGTATTTGTGCTTGGGATTGCCTCGACCCACGTGCAGGACCTTACACTTGGCCTTGTTAAATTTCATGAGGTTTGCACTGGCCCGCCTGTCAAGGTCCCTCTGGATGGCATCCTTTCCCTCCAGCGTGTCCACCACACCACACAGCTTGGTGTCATTGGCAAACTTGCTGAGGGTGCACTCAATCCTACTGTCCATGTTTCCGACAAAGATGTTAAACAACACTAGTCCCAGTACCGACCCCTGCTGGAGGTATGGCAAACCAGGTCAGATGGATGATTCCTGTGGCACGTTTGCCCAACCCATTCTGCAGGGTAGTCAGTGATGGTGGTTACGTAGCTCCTCAGGGAAGTCTTTTCCACTGCTCTGTGGTATTTGCTGTAGTCCTTACCTTCTGTAAATGAGTCTTAAGCCTCTCAGAAACTTCATCCCATTGCTGCTCAGTTGCATGCACTCAAGAAGAAATGCTTATCTTCCACTGTGCTGTAGATGTGTACTACAAGAATGTGGGGGTTTTGTGTTTTGTTTTGTTTTTTTTTTTCTTTCTCTCTCCCCCCTTTTTGGGGGAGGCTGTCTTTTCTTCCTTACTCAAAACCATCTAATTATGTCAGTCTTTCCTTGTGGCTTGTGTCTTCAAGACTGATCATTTTTGTTGCTGTCTGGGTTTCTTTTTGCTAGCTCCACTTCTTTCTTGAAATGGATACAGTGCTCATTTGAAGCCTTATCGACACTGCGGAGAACAGAGGAGTTATTCTGTGTGTTTTGCAGGCTGTATACCCTGTTTATATATTCCAGCATTATGTTTTCTTTTTTCTCAACAGCAGAGCCATGTTGCCTCTGATCCAGTAATGCCTGTGTTTCCAGAGCACTGCTGTTTAGCCACATGCTTCCTGTGTTTGAGCAGTTAAATGCTCCAACATCACTTTATACTTGTCCCTGTTTAATTTTGCCTCATTCTTTTCTGTCTGTTTCTCTGATTGTCAAGAGGATTTGAACCATATTCCTTCAGGTTGCTGCTACTGTGAAATGTGCTAAACTTTGTGCAAACCATTGTGGTATGATTTTGCTCTTCCTTGACTTTAAATTGGGCTGTCAAATCATAATTCCTCTTCTTACACCACAAGCAGCTGACATATATTGCTCTGTAGATCCCATTGTCCATGTAACCTTAAAGGAAAATTTTTCCTCTTTTGTTAGTGGCTTTACTTCTTCCTGCTGGAAATAAACCTGGAATTTCAGGGCCAGAGGGCAATTTTTCACATTTAAGCTGTCTTGCTTAATTTACTGTTTTATCTTTTTTTCCAAGTTAGATCATGATGACAGTATGGCACTTTTCATTAAGGGTGTATCTTCTTCTCAGGAAATTCAGGTGACAGTGAAAAGTGACTCCCTAGAAAACTTCATCTGCACCCTTGACTGACTTCCTCAGATGTTTTTTAGCTTCAGAGATTTACTTTGCCTCCACTCCCCTCCTGTCCTCCTTTCTAGCAATGTCAATACTTTATGAGGTATCTAGACATCAGAGTTACTCCTTGAAAATTCCTAATTGAGCACCGAAAAATATTTAAGCAATATGACACAACAGGCAGTGCCTTTCTGAGCAATCATTGCACATCTCGCGTAGCAGTAAAGGGCATCAGCCAAAGGTCTGTAAGCAGCCACCGAATGTCTGAGTGTCTGAGAAGGGCACAGACTTGCTATGTAGAACCATAATAGAGACAAGAAAATGAGAGGATAGAGGCAGCCTAGACAAGAAGATTTACAGGGTGTTGTAGAAATAAATACACTGCCAACAGCTCGTCATATGTTCCATTCACGCATTTACTGAACTCTGCAGAAATAGATGTGTTTAATCAAAGAAATGGAACTTTTTAAGATCAGTTGGCAAGTGAACCTTTGCCAGATTTGTTTTCTGGCTATAAAGTTATGTCTGCAGCATGGGAGAAAATAATCCTTTATTCAAAGATTTACAGGAGGGATGAATTTACCAGTCAGGTGGATATTACGCCACATTTTCACATGCATAATCCAAAGATTATCTGTCTGAAAACAAAACTTCTAAACTTGGATTCTGAAACTTTGTAGGCCATATAAATGATCTATTTGGCATAGAGACGTTTATCCCACAGCACCTTTCTCAGAATAGTCCTGTTACGTCTGTTTCCCCATAGCTGGTGTAACCCAAAGGCAAGAACTTATTTTTGTTGAACAGTACTTTTAAAGGAGAGTGGCTGATTTGGAGTTCATGAAAATATGATAATTCTCACATTAATGCCTCTCCTAGATTTTTAGATTCAGTAGCTCCCAACCTTCTCTGCAGCTGCCTTGATGACCAAACACCTAAATTCTGATTGCTGTGGACTTGGTGCTGACTCTCAGTGATTAAAATAGGCTTGGGGCCAACAGTCCTATGTGAATATTTGCAATTCCTGTTAACCTCAGCAGTACATAGCACACATTAAAATTGCTTCTGGGGCCCTCACCATCTTTTCAATTAAATTACTTACGTGTAACAGCTCCGTATTAAATGTTAATGTCCTCTGCTCCTTTCTATTGGATGTTGTTCACCATCTATTATCTTTCTTCAGTTTTCAGCTTTCCATCTCTGTATTTTCCTGTTTAAAGATAAACTAAGTAATGATTGAAATCTCAACAGAAATACCAACAGAATAAAAGCCAGTTCTTCAGACCAAAGGTTCAGCAAATCCAGCAGCCTTTTCCCAGTGATAGTTGTAAATGGATGCTTGGAGAAGATTAAGTGTGTATAATACTTCCTTTCCAATACACTCCCAGTGCTCTCATACTTTCCAACCAAATGATTTCCTGCACCTTGTGTAGTATGTCTAGTCATTAGCTCCCAGCAGATTTCTCTAGAAGAAGGTACTTGCATAGTTTTCACCTTGAACCCTTGTAAATATTTTGTAGTCCTAGCATCCTTTGCTGAGGAGTTCTCCAGGTGGCTCTTTGTACAACGGAGTTGTTAGACCTCCTTTGGTTTGTCTTGAATTTTGCTCCCACAAGCTTCATTTCATGACTCTTTGCTCTAGTATTGGAAGATGTGGTTACCAGTCACTCCCTTCTGTCCTCTTGAGGCTGCGTGCACTTGTTTAGGCTTTTATCACATCCAGAGTAATTTCTTGTCCCAGATTGAAGAGTCGCAGCCTGTTCTGTTTTGCATAGAAATATTGTTCCATCTGCAACTGTGTGGGGGGGTGAAATTTATCTTTCTGGCTGTGGTGGATGGCAGATGACTGAGCCTTGTATGAATACATGTGACCCTGCTGTTGCAAAGTAGGCGGCTTAATCCAAGTTTCATTCACTGTCACACGTGTGTCCACTCCAAGCAACTAATTTCTGCAGTTAGTCAAATATTTGCCATTCTTTCCCTTAACTGTTTGTCACAGGGGTTGTTGTTGACCAGCTCTCCAGCACAGAAGTTGAATGTTTTGTTTCTGCTGTGTTCTTACTTTGTGCTAGTGTAGAGGAATCAATCATGGACAGTTAGCTCTTGGGTTGATATAAATCAGCATAGCCCTGTTAATTTCAGAAAAACAATACTGCTGGTTAGCAAAATCTTTTGATGTGTATGGGAACTTCTTTGTTTCCTATCATAAAAATGGTTAAGTGTGTGTCTAACATTAAGCATCTTCTGAAGAATTGTGCTCGGTGGGAGTTGATGGAGTAAGCCTTCTCCACAACACAATATTCCTTCTCCTGTGTTTCAGTATATGCAGCAGTCAAAATGTTTACACATGCATTATTATTATTATAACCCCCAGTGAACTCATCTCCCCAGTTGGAGCTCAGTTATACAAGATAAAGTTAATTGGCCTGCCTTTTGACTGGAGAAGTTAGACCCCCTTCCGGCTTCTCAGGTGAAGGAACGTGTTTTGGACTGTTGTTATCTCTCACTCCTCCCTTGAGCCATGCTAAGTCAAATACGGTAGACTGATAAACATTATTCTAACATTGGTAACACTTGTATAAACTCTGGTGCCGTTCCCTTCTTAACACCTCCCACTTCCTTGCATCCGTGTAAATTCTTCGTCCCAGCATGGTGCACAAAGGTCTGATACGGATCATGTAACGTTCCCAATACAATGAATGCTTTCTTTCCGTTTTTGCTGGACTCTGGAACTCTTTTGCTTTACTTCTGTTCAGCGCTGAAACCCAGGCCAGCTTGCCAGTGATTTATTGAGTATTCAGGGTTTCCAGTGATTTACATTTTCCATCTTCGCTCGAAGGTGTTCATGTTGCTTCAGAAGGATGTGGTGGTTGGCTTTAATGTAAAATACTCTTTGTAGTGATTTGACTTCTGAATGCAATAAATAGTCTCACCTTCTTTGTAGGAGTTTTAAAAGCAGTACTAGCTGGGTTTAGGCTTTAGAAACAATAAAAGAAAAGTTTATGTTTGGAAGCATATTAAAAACGTAATGGTTTTGGTTTTGTTTTTCTTTGCTCTGGAAAGAGAGAAAGAAATCTTGGTTTGACTGGCTCTGAATTCATTGGCAATATACAATGAAATACACCTCTTCCTGGTTGCTCATCTAATTGGAAGATGCTCTTTCCAAAGCAACAAGGGAGAACCCACTCTTCCCTTCTGTACGTAAGCACTAATGAAAGATCAGCCTTTCTTTTTAGGAGTGTTTATGGGAATATTTATTAAGAGATTGCATGCTTTGATTAAAAAGCAAGACCAACCTATTCACTTCTCCTCTCCTGCCCTCCTGTTCGGTTCCAGTTTAGTTTAATGAAAGCTGTAATTTGGCCTTTGGTTCAAGGAACCCCAATGTACTTGTTTTAAGAGATTCCCCAGCAAGATTTGTCTTTCAAAATCTACCCGTAATAAGGTGAGGGGGTCTCTGTATGCTTTAGGCAGTCAACTGCCAAAAGTAAAATACCCACCCTAAGAAGTACTAGCTGCTTAGGAACGTAACTGAGAGCTTGTTGCTGTTGCAATTAAAATAATTTCAGCTCTCCAGCTAGCAGGGTTTCTGCAGGGCACACCCACCCTTTGTCTGGAAGGTCCAGCTGACCATTTATTTGCATATGCTGGGGAAATCATGTGTGCTGCGGGCTGTGTGCCTAAGGCTATGCTTCCCTTTCCCCTCTTCTGCGGTGTGTCTTGCCTACAGGCACTGCATGCGCAGGGGGACAACGATTTATACATTCACTGAAAGCATGAGAGAACAAAATGGCAGCCAGGGCATAAGATGTCAACCCTCCTGAAATGCTGGCAGCCTCCTAGGACTGGCTGTCCTCCCAGGCTTTCTGCCTTTGTGCCCGAAATCTCCCAAATGCAGGTTGATTGGGCTCTGCTTCAGATGCAAATGACAAAGAGGTATCTTTCAGGGGTGACAACTGCTGCCTTAGCTAAGACTGTAAGGTCAAGTCAGCTGCTGGTGGATTTGATCTTGCAGTTCGGTGTGGTTCAGCCTCCTGTTTCCTAGTATTGTGTCAATAGGCTTCTGAGCATGGAGGAGAGGGGAAGAAGGAGAAGGAAAAAAGGGAGAAGGTGGGAGTTAGTTCTGTGGAGTAGTGCTGTTCCACAGGGGTATTTGTTTTCATTGTGAATCCAACAGCACTGAAATGAAACCACATGAGAGCGTAATTTTTCCTCACTGATGGTCTACCAACTATAGTTAAAGTAGCTTTCTCCAGCCTCCTGTGTCAAGGAAATGAAAAGATCTCTTAGGGTGTAATGTCAGTTTGTTTTATTTTGCTCTAACATCCTCTGGCCCAAAGTGAATATCTAAAATCCATCAGATAGGATCACTTGTAATATTTTTGAATAAAGCTCTTGGACTTAAGCTCCTGTAAAACCTATGCAGCAGTTTGTCTTTCTTTTAATATCACTGTTGCATGCTATAATTTTAATTGTAATTTTCTTTCTTGCAAGGCTTTTAAGGATTACTTCTTGAAAGGTGTTGGAAAGGTGAGAATGATAATTAAATCTTATCTGAAGTGTAATTTTATGGTTATATCGTGCTATTCCCTGGAAGTAGGGTTTTGAAATTGTTGTGGGCTGTGAGCAAATCTCTGTGGCATAACTGAGAAGAAAGTGCTAAAACATGACTCTTTAGACCAATTATTTTTATGTCTGCGTTGGAATGAATTTCCAGCTTCTGGAACTTTGATACTTTTGCTAGTGTCATGAAGTAATTATATTTAAAGAAGTATTCCTATTCTTAAATATTGCTATGTTTGTCACAAATTGTTGGAAGCTAGAGAGTTGAAAGGATTCTGTCTGAATTCCCAGAACCAAAACATACATGTTTGCACAAATACATACTCATAAAAGCAACTGAAATGTCCCATGCAGTGACTTCAGTCCAGAGCTTGGCTTATTCTTTCTTGGTGTTCCAGTTAGAATTATTTTATTTTTCAGACAAGAGTATTCTGAACTATCCCAAAAGAGAAATGGTAATCCAGTTTTGTGGTTATTGAAGTTATTTGCAAGTCTGGATGAAATTCAGATGGTAGTTTGGGCTGAGTAGAAGGACAAAATCTCAAGGCAGTTTAAAGGAAATGTTTTAATATTTATCTAAATGAAAATTTCTTTCTTTTAATAAGGGTTTTCATTCTTAAATAGTATATTGTTTTTGGAATACTTTTGGTGCAATATGACACTTTCATTTACCCCAGAAGAGATTTTCTTATCTATTCATTTTTGCTGAGAAAAGGAAATTTGATTTCTGGTCCTAACTGAACCTATGTATTTTAAAATTTACTTTCATATTCATGTAGCTGTAGTTAAATCTGCAAAGTTAGATCATGGAGATAATTGAATGAAGGGGAGAATTGGAGGATATTGCTTCTGCAGAAGCTTCTCACAGCATTGAACTTGCTTCGCATTGGTCAGTTTGTTAGTTCATGCCTGTGCCCCATTGGATCTTGACCCAAATCCACCTTGGAGCCCACCCACCCTGTGGTCCTGGCAGCATCACTTCTCTGTGAGTGTCCTCTTCAAGCTGGAGTCAACATTTATGACGAAGCTTGAGCACCTTCCTGTGTGCGATCTACAGGGCATTTTAAAAGCTGAGATTAAACGAATAACTGAAGCCCAGCAAATGCATATGTATCTCTTCAGCAGAGTGTCACTTCTGTAGAGATGTTACCAATGGGAGAACCTCTGTCTTGCTGCAAAAGAGCTGTCCAGGAAGTGACAAAGATGAATGGTAAATCTCAGATCCTGATCTAGAAATAACACCCTGTCAGAGGCTTACTGGCTTCAGATGAACACTCACACAGGCTCAGCCTCGAGTGTCATCCCTCTGGGACTAGGGGGAAATGTTGTATTTTTGGAAGGCTTCTGGTTTCACACTTTGAAAGGGTGTAGTGCATATACCTGCCTGTGAGCTTGGCATGATCTGGTCCCAGGAAGAAGTATATTTGGAGAGGCAAGAAAGTAGGAATTATTCCTACACCACCCCCGTGCATGCTTTGCACAGAGAAGAAGAAACAAACAAAATGTTTCTGCTAATCATATCTACACAATATTGCATTTTCATCAAAAACTCATATAGAATGTCATTTATTTTATTGTAACTTTTTCTTTTTCTCATTTGCATTTTAGATATTTATATGATTATACTTACTGACAAAATGCTTTACAAATCTTGGCGTTTAAATTTTTTTTTTAAAGAGTTTTTTTTTTTTTTAAATGCTTGTGGCTAACTTGTATCTTTTAAAACTTCCTAATGAAATATAGGTCTAGACAGAGGTTGATTTTGTAGATATTGGGCCATATTTCTTATTCTCTCTCAACTTTGCAAACTTAAAATTGCATGTCTTCTCCCTGACATTAATGGGAGTTACACATCCATAAGGAGAAAAGAGTACATTCCCACCCTCTTGTTTTAAAATGTATCCAGTAGATAATATGAAAGGCTTTCTAATCCTAATGATTTTTTTTTTTCTTTCCTCCTAATGTTTGTTTTAAAAAGTGTTCCTCTGCAGGGGGTTGATCCAAAGCCCATTGAAGTCAGTGGGAATTTTTCCATAGAATTCAATGAAGTTTGGATCTGGTCCTTAAATAGCTCCGGGAGGTAGCCTTCTCATTTTTTGCAGCTGTCCTTTGGGGTGTTGGAGGAGAGCTGCTGCACTGTCAAGTCCATACAGTGTGGAGCATGCTATTGATTATAAAGCAGAAGTCCTGCAAAATTTCAGCTGGAAGGGGGTAGGAAGTTCCGCCTAATAATCAATAGCACAATATGGCACTATATCAAGGAATTGGCTTTTTAACAAACACTTTTAAAGCAACAAAGGAGATGAGATGGTTTTCATTTAAAGGGTGAACTCCCCTTTATTCTTGGGATTCCAGGCAGATTAGCCCTGGTATGTCCTTGAATGCTGTACTGAGCATATTAATGATATTTTCTGTTCTCTTTGCAAAAGCAGTCCACAGAGTAGCTACCTTTTTTAAATGTAGCAGTTGAGTTGCACATTTTTGTAAGTTTGCTTTGTAAAGTGCAGTGGTGTACTGCTCAGCAGCTTGCAAGTGAAAAATCTTGAAAAAGTTAGAAACGAGATAGTTTTGAGGGAAGCAAATTGAGGAAGATGGTGATCCTTTATAGTAACTGCTTCTTCCAAATCTACATTTTCACAGCGTCCAGTGGCACAGAAGCCCGCTGTCACTCAGATTTCACATCTGTACCACTGCTTATATGTTCAATGTTTACTTAAGCATCTTGTAAAGATAGATTTCATAAGGAGAGGCAGTCCAGGGGTACACTTTGAAGACATTAAGGTAACGATCCGAATTTGGACCCAACTTTAATTTGTCAAAGATGCCTGGACCCATTCTGTTCGTAGCAGCTCCCATACATGTTCCTGTCACAAATCTCTGTAAAAGTTTGCATGGAGCAGCTGGCTGCAGAAGTTTACCAGCTGGATGTAGCCAGATCTCTGTGCTTGCAAAGAGTCCTGTTGATTTTTGCCTTGCAGGCATTGCTTGAGTTCTGCAACAGTTGTGAGGTGAGGGTAGAGCACATCTTTGAACAAATGTGTACTTGCATCTTATCCCAAATGTTAAATGCCAATTTTGGTTGTGACATGGTTGGTAGTAACACTATAATTAGTTAGCACAGTGATTTCATCCAACACAGGGTTAAAACACCCATGTTTCTCACCACGCTCGTTGATTGATAATGAAATGCAATCGCATAGGGCCATGGATTTTCCTCTTTTTTCACTACTCATGAAAATACGTAATGAAGGCCCCCAAACCTCTGGATCCTGATGTGAAGGTGATATGGGAATCTAAGGGTAAACAGTTATAAGACAAATGCTGGATAGTGATAATTTTCTAGAAATCAATTACATAAATCATAGTAGACAAGGCTGTAATTCAGTGCCACCTAGTGCAGTCACTTGTCTCGGGCAGCTGGCAATAGTGTATGGCAGGGCAGAGCACAAGCACCGGCTGAGCAGGTATTTCCTGTAAATGTTCTCTTAGCCTCCAGAAGTTTGTTGCCATGAGGCTTCCGGAAGTGCTAGGTTTTACTTAAAATTTGCTGGCAGGGAGTTTTTGTTCCCCCCTTCTCCCCCTAACCTTTCCATTCCTTTTTTTTGGCTCTCAGTGTTGCTATCTTGGGGCAGGACTTCCACCAAGGTAAACATCTCTCTTTTGTCTTAGACCACTCCCTTCAAAGTTCATTTGGCATCTCCCGATTCAGTGATCTTCCTGGTCACTGTCTTATGACAAAATTTAATCTCTCTTTCCAAATCTCTACATGTCAGGAAAGTGGGAACTGGAAGAATGACGTTGAACACCATTACATTTGTACGTAGGCCTGTTCTGAAACAAAGGTATTATTTGGAAATATTAGTGATTCTGTTGACACAAATCAGTAATGCCTGTGTATTATTAACTGTATGTTTGTACTAAAGAAGTTTCCTGTAACCTAAAGCACATTTGATTTTGAAATCTAGTCCTCAGAGTTTATTTAGCTTTGACTCGGAAACTGTAGGTGCCTTATTGCTATCATTTTGTTTTCATCTGATAGCAAGATTATCCTATTTTTTAAAATGTTCTTATTTGTCACAGTGACATTATGTACAATAGATTTATTTGTATCTGTTTTGTATTTCTGCTTCTTAGGTCACCCAGCCTTCCATAACAAATGCCAAATTCCTCTAAATGTTCAAAATTTTGAACATTTTTCCTCTTCCTCCTCTTTATCTGGCCCGGTTAGAAACTGAATAGACCTGATTAATGGTTTAGCAGGGATGTGGATAGGCGAAGAGACCATGTGAAGCTTCTAATTACTTTAATCCTTTTTCACATAAAACTGGAAAAGGTGAAACTAATTCTCAGATGTAAAATGAAGAAATCCTCTGGCTCAGAAGCAGAAGAGCTGCCTGTAGGGCTCTGGGTGGATGGATGGATGCAGGAGGCTGGCTTGTCCTGGTGCTCCACCAGTGGTGTGGTGGGGTGGTCCCAGGTGGTAAAATACATGAGTAAGCTCTTTTGGTGGGTTGATGGTGTTTCTGCTGATTGCTTACTGGCTGACATTTATTTAGTAGAGATGGGTTTGGTACTTGGGGCAGGGGAATACAGATAGATAAGCATGGGTGCTGTGCTGCATCCTGGGTTCAAGGTTACCTAGGAAGCTGTAGCTGTGGTCCAAAAACCACTTCCCGCTGCTGTGTCTGTGCTATAAATCCTAGTGATGCTACACTGTTGAGGAACAGATGTTGGTCAGTGCACCCCAGAGAGCCTGTGGTGCTGGGGGTAAGCCGTTCCCCTAAAGAAGATAGGATGGGGTGCTACAGTACTTCCGAATGCCTTCTGCATCTTCTACACCTCTGCAGCTGAGGGTGCATCTGTTTGGTGTGCTTTGTGTTGCTTGGTTTTAACGTCTATATTGTCAGTATGACCTATGCGCATATGGCATACTGTATTTAACGTGTGCACGCATGCGTATGTACGTCTATAGTGTATGTATATAATAGCGAGACACATAGTATGCTTTTAATTAGCCTTTCCCTTAATTTGTTTCTTTATGGTACATAACTCTCTGTTCTTGTCTCTGCTTGCCACAGTTGACCATGTTTTTATTTCCAGTGGATGAGTCTTTTTAGCCATCGCTGTGAGGTATCAGTGTCTCTGGGTTTTGTTTAAATGGATCTGGGGAGGCAGTTGGTGTTGCCAATTCTTGAAGTTTGATGTGTATTTACTTGCACCTGTAGATGCATTTAAATCTCACTCCTCAAACCTTCTTCCCCCACTGTTGAAGATATAAACGCTTTCTCTTTTTTCCTCAATAACTCTACAAAAGAAGGAAATTTATATTTAATGAGGGCCTGTCTCCTGGTGTTTACAAATTCCTCCGTGACGAGCCTACAGCACTAGCACATGGAGACGTTTATACTCTAATAGGATTTACCTTTACAAATATCTGAAAACCTTTTAAAGCAGAGATTAAATTGTTTAGCTCAATATTTAATCTGTTACTTCCTCTTTAAAGATGCCCAGTGGAATTTGTCATACGCTGAGCTGATAACACATAATATTGATCAGTCATAAACATAAAACAGAGAAATCTCGGGAAGTCTTCTGCAATCCTTTTCTTTTTAATTAAATTTTGATCTGAACTGCTTTTGATTAATTTTCTTATTTGTAAGTATGTGAATTCTGGGGGCCAGCAAGTTTCTTAAGTTGCCTGGCATTGGTCTCTGGTGAGTGGCTTAGCTCAGGAACAGTATGATTGCGTTTTTATGGTTTTCAGATATTTAATAGCTTCTTCCTGTCATTTTCTGAATGAGTGAATAAGGTTTAGCCCTCTGGGAGCCAGCGCAGCATCGGAGAGTGGAGAAAATGACTCGGATCTGTGTACTTGACTGATTGCCTTAGTCTTAATTGTTCTCTTAATTAGCTGCAGTAGCAACTGCATCGGGGGAGAGATCACGGTATTGGTAAACAGCTCCACCTTGGAGCCCTGTGTAATGCCTTTTGGAAACATGACAATGAGCTCTGTATCTCCACTGAGACACAAACCTGCCAAATCTTCAGCCCCTGAAGTCTTTGGTCTCCTCATGTGATCTGTCAATCTCATCTGTGAGATGCAGACCCCCAACTGTTTGTTCTTAAACAAATTAAGCTTTAATATGCCAAAAGCCAGCTTTATTGAGGAGAAGGAGTGAAGGGGAATACAAAAGAGTGTTGGTGGAGGGTTGTTCATACAACTTGAGGGTGCTTCCCAGATTAGAAGTGGGAGAAATGTGCTTTGGGGAGTTGAGATGGGCTTGAAACGTGTTGTGGTGGGGAAACCCAGGCAAACCGAGGTCAGAGAAGATGCCACATGTCAGAGCAATCTTCTTGCTCTGGGTGTCAGTTCAAGTCACCAGTGCAAGCTGCTGGTGCAACCCCACCATAGGCTCCAAAGGGAGTTATTGGACGTGTCTGTGGAATGCAAAAATATTGTGTGGCAGTTGAATTGACCACCAGTCCAGCTTCATATTCTGTCCATTAAGTGCCTCTCTGAAAAAAACTCTGGGACTTGAAAACGAGGGGCATGAGTTTAAGGTTGTGTTAGAATTGTGCGATTTAAGCTCTACTCCAGTTTTGCAGTCCAGGCTTGCTACAGTATAGACAGAGCAAAATTAGAAATGATGTCAGGTTGCTGAGGCTGGTGGTTTTAAAGAATATCTGCTAATTTTTAGCATTGCTTAATACCTGGCCCAAGATAAAGCCATCCATTTACATAGTGTGATTAGATTGAAGTTCTGTTCACCACCTCATCCAGACGGTGGGTGTGTTACTCAGTGCCTGTGGCATTCAATGCAATGTGGCACTGGGAGTAGAAAGTGTGAATTAATGTGAATTCTAACTCTGACTGAGGCGAATTTGGTTCTGTAGACAAACAATGGCCAAAAATGTGTGGTTATTTTAAATTAAATTATTCTTTCTTTAATCCTGCAAGCAAATAAACCTAGTGTAATATTACAATATTTGCTTTTCAATATACAACATATTCCATTTTGTGCTTATGCAAAAGAAGAGAATACTGATGGATTGTTTGGTTTTGTTGCTGCAGAAAGAAATGCATGGGAAGGCATGAAAAGGTTTGTTGCTGTTTCTCACCTGTCTTTCAAAAGACATTTGTAGACTACTGGGTATTGCTTTCTTAAGTGCTATTGGTGGCAGAAGTTATGTATTTTCTGCCTCTCACAGAGGTTTCAGTTCATAGCATTGACTGTTGCATTAATATATTGTAGCTGAAAAATGATTATTATCAAGATTATGCATAGTCTATATAGTTAATTCTATCCCTGTTTACCAAGAATTTGTGGTTATTTTGCATTGCAGCTGTGTTGAATTTGCAACACTCCCCCTGCAGGAATCTTTTAGATGTCCTTCCTCCTGAAGCTTTGCTGTGCTGGAGTACCCTTCGTAACCGGTACTGAATTGCAGTTGCTCTAAAACTTCTACTGAACCCCTTGCTGAACTTCTGGCTGCAGAAAGAAGGTAGGTTCAGACGAATAACGATCAGATAATGTATATGGGATAAAAAATGCCATTTAGTCAGGTTTGTAGTAGTTAATTCTGAAATTAGTAGTGATGGTTAAACTACATTTTATTACATTAAGGGCAATAAAATTCTGTAGGGAACTATGTATGCTGGAATCAGGTATCAGCAGTGGTTAAAGTTTTATGGCAAATAAACCCATCCTATGAAACAAGCAGAAGTTAGCTTGAATTTGCTTTTCAGATTTATTTATTCTAAGCCTGGCTTTACTAGTTTTAAGTTTCTGTGGAAAACTGCAAGTAAAATCAGAATAAAAAAAATATTATTGAGGTGAAAAAAAATGCATTCACTGTAACTGTGGCAGGTAGCCTTTTTGCTGTTCTGCAAGTAACATAAGCATAAAAACCCATTTGCAGCTGCAACAAAGATGTGTGAGGTAAGAGAGCTCTGAGCAACCCGATCTAGTTGAAGGTGTCCCTACTCATTGGAGGACAGTTTGAATAGATGACTTTTAAAGGTTCCTTCCAACGCAAACTATTCTGTGATTCTTTGACATTCAACAGGAGCCTCGAGTTTGGAGGAGGGTGTCTCTAAACGACTTGTCCTTTTCTTCTTTCTGCTTAGCCCATCTGATAAAACATAGGACAGATGTCTATGTAGAGGTGACATGGTAGACTCTGAAAGAATAAATGAAGTGTATTCTGTCTGCAGGACTCTGAGATTAAGATGGGTGAGATAGGATGCATTGAATAGAGATGAATAAAACATTGAATGCTGTTTTTTAGTTTAAAAAAAATCGTTTAAGTGTTCTGAGTTACCCTTCCTCCCAATACAGCAATGAAGGGCACCCAGTGACATGAAAGCTCTACACAGGTTGATAGCAAATAGGTGGTTGTGCACAGCACTGCTCCCAGGTGATGCCAGAATCCTGGAGGTCGGCTGCAGAAGGGCTGATGCTGGTGCAGCTGCTGAGAACACCCCCAGGCGGGTCGGGTAGGACTCTGCCTTTCTCCCGTCTTTGCCTCAAGATGCCCCTTCATGTGGAAGAGGATGATGCAGAGAGTTTTGTCTGCTGTGTGGGGTGGGACTCTGCACATGCTGCACAGCAAGGGGCACCTGCTGCTGGTTTTTGGAGAGGGCTGTCTTCATGGGGGTTTCGCCTTGGCCAACTGAGAAGACTTGTGAGTGGGGTACCGGCTTCTTTGGGGAACTGTGTGACAAATATGACTGAATGGGTTTCATGGGCCATCTCTGTTCCATATATCCTCAGCATGATGTGATTGATCCTCACCATTCTGAGGTGCCAGCAGTTACAAGGAACCTTAAATTGCTGGATGCCTTGTGTCATCACAGTGCTATAGATACATAGCAACATGTGATTTTTAGCTAGTACTGATAGATGAAGATAGTGAAATTGAGGTATATAAGGAACTTGTGAGTGTTTGCAAATCAATGCAGGAAGTTTTTTTGTATATATTCTCAAATATGTTGTACAGCATTTCCCAGATTTATAGCATACTTATTTCTATGTGGCTCACTCTTGGAAGACAATTACGTTAGCTCATTCTCTCGTGATGACTAATGAAAATATCCATACTCTACTGTTTAAATGAAACCAAAGCCCTAAGAGCCAGTGAGCAGACTATTACCACAGTTGTACTAGTATAGATCCAGAGGTACCTCCACTGACATCAGTAAAATTAATAATTCTTGAGGAGACTTGTAACAAGATCATAATAGGATCTAATGTAAATACTGCTTTTAAAAGCCTTAGTTAAAAATCATAGGTTACTGAGTAATATGTCCTAAGAGCCAAACAGAATTAGCAGCAATATAGCTAAAACTCTGCTTTCTACTTTTTATTATCAATCTGAGTTTACAGTTTGCTTTACGTTTGCCCTGTAATGTATTTAAGCTAATTTGGGCAGTTAATGCTTTAAATATCATTTGTCTGGTTGGGTCAAGAAAGGTTTTGTTGGAAGTAGACACTTGTGCTTATTAGAATAGACGTTGCTGATTAATGAAATGGAGAACAGCAAAACTGTCCTTATACTGGGACTGGAAGGCACCTTGTGCAGGAACATCATTGCTAGCCCCAAGAGTCCATAAATACAGAGGTGGAATCTAAGAAAAACAATCACATTTGGCTTGTAGGTATTGTTTTGTTTGTTTGGGGTTGTGTGTGGAATTTTTTTGTTTTCTTATAAAGTGAAGTTAAGAAATAGTGTCTTGGAGACTTCTCATTATTTGCCACCTGCCTATGGAGTTTCAGGATTTCTGTAAGTCATAACTCCATGCTTCCCTCTGCTGTTGAGTTGTATTGGCTGATGAGGGGTGAATGTCCAGTGCTTTAAGGAAGATGCCCAGTTGTGAGCGCAGGGGCTAAAGCAGGCACCATGGTGGGCGGCTGGCCACTCTGCATGGGTGCAGTTGGAGGTAGGGAGGGCAGCGCCACAGCATGGACAGTTGCCCCTTCCTTTTGTTTTCCCCTTACTGGGCCACGACCATCCTTCAGGTGCTACTGCAGCCCTGACACAGCCTTTGCTTCATTAGCATTCTGCTTTTCTCACATCTCTACCTCGAGATGTCCCTTCATAGGGAAGAGGGTGATTCTGAGAAGTTTCACTTGCTGTGCGAAGCAGAAAGACCAATCCCATGGCACTGTCTCCTCCCGCCTAGTTCTGTGGTTTCGCTGAACCCCTTTTGGATGCACTTGTCTGTGCTGCTGACGAGGAATAATGTTATTAAACCCCACAGTGCCTGGAGACCTCAAGGGACAGAATCATTTTCCATGCTTGCGGGAAGCTGGAGTAGCTGCCTGGCACTGCATTTCTAGATAATCCATCAGAAGGGGCACCGTTGTTCTCCCCTACTCAACCAATGGGCCAGTATAAATGTTGCATCCAGAACAGATGATGCAACAGCATCAGGGCAATAATATAAGCTATTTTTTCTGTTCTACAAACTTACTGTATGGAGAGAGAAACCGAGGCTTTGAAATAAAAAAAAAAATTGTACTGCCACCTGGTGCAGGAGTTTAGGAGAGAAGGACAGGAGTGTGTTTGTCTTTAAATAGAAGGGTTTTGCCTAGCTAAATTTCACATTCACGTGGTGTTTGTTCAAATGTTACCCCATTAGACCTTAATAGGATTTGGCATTGTGTCTAAACTGTGTGACCCATCTAGTTGACATTGTAAGCACATGCCCTGTTTTGTACATCGCTGAGCATGTTGTTCAATAAATAATAAATTATTATCAACATCATTAAACTCCTTCCTCTAATTACTAAAATAATCAGAAAATATAAAGGAAATGACTTTGTGCACTGGTTCCTGTGTCTTTGTGTCAGAAATGCCACTTGTTAATAGCTGACTGCCCTCAGTAGTTCCAAACATGCTAGTCTTCATTAGAAGTTTAGCGCTCTATATACCTGTGGGAAAAATGCAGTTCCTTACTGTAGCCTTTCCTCTGACTGTTCTGAGCAGGGTAGATACAGATTTCTCTTTCCTAGAGCAGCTGGAAATGGACAAATGCTTTTTGGGCAAATGCTGTATATTAGAAAGTGTGATTTCCATATAAATGGTATTGACTTCACATTCAGCTTTGGAGCTTAAGGAGAAGGTAGAGGAGGGAAAAAAAAACCAGAGAGAATGCAGCGATGTCAAAAACAAAGGAAGAGCAAAAGGGGAGGCTAAAAAAGCATGAAGGAAGAAGGGGGAGAGAAGGCAGAGAGCAATAAAAATAGGAGAGGGGTGGGAAGACCCTGTGGGGCAAAAATACACACCCCAATCTCTCTGTTCGTTTCAGTTTTGAAAGCTCTCTTTTCAGTAATGCTTGTTGCATGAACTTCACTATAGCTGGAAAAAAATGTTAGATTTTACCAACTTAGGGTAAGATGCATGGGGGGGGGGGGGGGAGCCACTGGATTTGAATTGTAAGAAAATACTATCTTCGAATATATAATCTGTAAATTTTAACTGGAGTTGAGAGCATAGTGACACAACAGGTACTACTGACATTTTACTGAATGGCTGCAATATCTCCTGCCTTCTGTTCAGAATATCTGAATATCATATCCTTCTACATCAGTTTAATTTAAGCAGCCATCCCCAGTTTGATATATTTCACTGGCTTTTTGTGGCATTCAGAATAGTACTGAGTTTCTGGGAGGGTGCTCATTGGAAAAGTATTCTTTAGGTAGGAAAAAGGAAAAATGTTCCTATATAGAGGAATTCTTGCAGAGCTTTGATACCTTGTTTACATTTGTAAAACATTTTCTTGCTGAGTGAGAAATTGCTGTATTGGGAATCATCCACCCCAAATACACCAGTTTGTTATTAAAAAACAATAAATTAAAAAAAATCTACAGTCAACCCTTGATTATTAGGAATGCCAGTGATGTTATGGGCGTAGACATAGATTCTTTCCCTGCCTGTGGTCTGGAAGCAGCAGAACTGTGTTTTGCGGGTTGCTGTGCTGCCTGGTGTGGGTTTGGTGTGTGTTCAGGGATCCCTGTGCTCCACAGTCAGCAACATTGCAGATGTCTTTCTCCATTGCGTACTCATTGTACGTCCCAAACAATGGATCATGCAGTTAACCCTATTCTCCTTTTTCTGGATTATTCCACTGTATTGTTATCCAACGTATTGAGAGTTCACTGCAGCTTAAAGTGGTATTTCCAGACCAGTGTAGTAATCATAAATCTTAGCTGCAAAGACAGGAGGCGTAGTTTATCAAGAAGAGGAGGGAAAAGCCCTTTTGCTGCTATTTGTGATCTTGTTTTATAAACCTGATGCTCATTCCTAGAAGTCAGAGTCCTTACCCTGGCTTTCTGTCTTACTACTTGCTGTCCATCTTAAGCCTAGATGAGCCTACAGTGTTTCTTCTCCAGCCCAGAGAAGTTATCTTCATTACAGACCTGGACAACTGAGGCAGAATGAGAAGACATAAACTCCCAGGTTGCCAAGCTCATACAGAAGGTCTTGGAAGGGAGGGCATGCCTTGGAGGGTATGCTAAACAAAACAATAAAAAACATCTCTTTCTTATCCTAACTTTTAAAGAGAATAAAAAGCTGATTTTGTTCACAAATCTGTATTGCTTTTTTTTCCATGAGTAAGTGTTGCAAATGTACGTAGCTGTAGTTAGATTTTCTGAGGCAGTCCATGAATTGTAGGTTTCCGAAATCCCTCTCAAATGTCACTGTGCTTGTAAAGTACCCCAAACTTCATTTTATGGTAAAACAAATTTGGATTAAGTTATGGTTTAAATGACCTCAATCTCTCTCTGTCCTGTGCTTGACTACTTCTAATAGAACTATTGTTAACAGATGCATGTTAATTTATACTGTGGCAATAAAATTAGGCAGAGTGTAATCTTACAGTGATTAACCAAAAGAGAAACCTAAAATGGAAGATCCAGATCTGAGCGAATAGTTGATTCACAATGAATAATTTATTCAATAAATTGTTCGTGCAGATTGCAGAATTCTCTGATATATTTGCTATAGGAAGTTACTCACAAAGTTTTTCAATTAATAATTCGTTGTTTGAAGACTGTTCATAAATACTTGGTTTTGTGCACTCATGATTTGCAATTCATATTTTATCTTTGTTAGTCTCTTTTAGTCTTGTGTAACGTATATTGCAGTTCTGTTTTCAGGTGGAAATAGACATGATATATATATATACACACACATATTTACTTAAAATGGAATACTTTCAATATTTGATAACTTGTGCTATCCATGTGCAAGCATCAAAGTCTGAGTGTATGAGCAGGCATTCAAATCTAATTTCCATTTGTATGTTACATTGAGGATGGATGATACAAAAGGTCAGTCGAATCAAAACCCAGAATGACAGCAAAGGCAGCCAAAAAAAATAACAACCTGTGTTGCTGCATTTAAATGGATAGTCATGGACAGGTCCCTCCTACTTGCCACTGTCCATTCAGCTCTACAAGAATCGTCCTCAGGTCAGCATAAAAGTCTTTATTTGTCATTAATTCACAGAACGATAACAAAGGTGACCGAAGTTTTTCTCAGTGCTTAGGACTGATGATATATTTGGTAACATTTTGGCTTTGTAGTGACCTTTATGTGTCTGGAGGTGAAAACCTGGCATTGTTGAAGATAACAGCAAGCATGCTTTTTTGTTTTCTTTTGGGTTTAAGTTTAAAAATAATGACTGATTATCAAGGTAGCAACTGGGATTCTGAGAATACCGTGTGTTTTACTCAAATACTGTTAAATACTGGTTGGTTGGTTTGTTTTTAAATGTATGCTTGCTGCCAGTATCTGGCAAAATGTTGTCATTCTGAGCTTCTGGAGATTTCCTCCTGTCTATGACAGATCAAATTTTCTGAGTCTGAGTGTCTCCAAATGAAATCTCAGTTTTACTGTTTGTTTTTTTTTTCCAGAAGCCAGATCTGATAGGAAGAGGAGGTGTATTATAAATTGTTCCAGGTGTTTGGAAAAGAGCTCAGTGGATGTATGTGTAGAAGACTTCTCACAGTGATTCTGATTAGCTTTCTCTTAAACGAGAAGAACAGGTGTAGCATCTTTTTTACATCCAAATTTGAATCCCTGGTTGAATACTATTAGTTTTAGATAAGACTGACTTAACCTGCTGATGTCCATCTTCTTTATTCTGTCAAGAACAGATTTAATAATACATAATTATTATTTACATAATTTACATAATTATGTAAACAAATGTCCACACTGGGCCAAATTCCATCTCTGTCTGAAGGTGCACTTGGGATATAATGGCCTAGAGCTGTTCAGTGTAAATGTTCCTGCAATTCTGATCATTACTTTTTTTTTTCCCCACTGACTCTCTGTTGTATTATCTTTGGAAGGTAATTAATAATGTTGAGAGGCTTTTAAAAATATATGTATTATTTTAGTGATTATGTTATCAAAACTCTTCTGGGATATCCTTACCTCTTTCTCCTTAACACGCTGCTTCCCTGGCTCCCCTTCCCCCGGCTCTCTGGTGTCTTCTCTGAGAGAGCAAAATAAAAATTAATCAATAGATGACATCATTTGGTTGGACTTGTGCTCAGATTCTCTCTATTATTCATGCAATCTTTCTCACTATTTTTCTTTTTCATTCACCGTTATATTTTATTTACTTTAATGAACTAGATGCTGGGCTTCAGCCTGAGACTGTAAAGAGAGACCTGGCGTGCTCTCAAACTATTGTTTTACTGTGGTTGAGATTAACGTCATCAGGGTTTTCCTCTCTGTTATTTATTAAATCTTTTCTTTCCTCTCTCCTTGCTCCCTCTCTTGTGTGAGGAGTACCTTGGCACTGGTAATGAGATAGAAGCTGCATAAAAATGGCAAATACAGGTTAGGGGTTATTGATTCCCCCCTTTGCTTAAGGAGACAGTATCAAGTGTAGCAGATGTGTAATTTTACTTGTTTTTCTTTTCAAGTCTGGGTTGGCTTTTAGCTGAGGAAGTATGTACATGTAACCCAGGCTTATGTGTAAATTCCCTAATTCTTCTTTTCTGCAGAAATTTCTTGTCAGCTACACTGCTGTGCAGAAGTAGCCCTAGCTGATGAAACCTATATATATATGGTGTTAGTAAAATGGTGATAGAGGGCAATTAAAGGCCTCTCTATCTCAGCTGCAAAGGCTAGAATGGAAATGGAATTGCCTTTGCAGATCCTAACTGCAGAGCAAGTATGTCTTTTTGTAAAGTTATTGAGCTAAATGTGTGGTTAGGGCTGTAGTCAGCCAGTTTAAAGCCTAACACCTGCCTTTTGCTGGCTCTGGGCTTTCAGAGGTGTGTATCCAGTAGGAAGCACTACTTAGCATTTAGGCTGTTTTGTTTTGTCCCAGCATGTATAATTTTGGAGAAGAGAGTATTTGTCCATAAAATTTGGTATTCATGGGATAATTTTTGTCTGAAAGCAATATTTTCAGTGTGTCTAGAAATGTAGAGTGTCTCATTTTTAGTTGATGGCCATGAAAATTCAGAGGATTTACACCTGGGACTTTGAAAAATATTTCAGTTTTGCTTGGTCTGGAGATACAATAGATATTAACATCAAAATGAGGCAGATGGGTTGACTGCAATAGCTGGAACAAGGGTTCTTCCCTCAAAGGGTCCTCAGCCTGTACATCCCTCTTTTGAAAGGTACCTGCCAGTGTTGCCTTTTCCTTTTAGGAGGCAGGACTATGGAAAGTCTTCATGGAACAAAAGGTCATGCTGAGAATGTCATGAAGTCCATGGCACCGTTTCTCTCCAAATGAAGAAGTACTCAAAAGTTTTGTTGGGTTTTTTTTAGGCTGTTTATCGAATTGAAAAAAATCAGATTCTCAAGTAGGCTTCAGCATTCTCAAGCTGTTTAAAACAAGGTTGTTCTGTTTCCAGGGAACTTGGTTCCTAGTGAAAATACTTCAGCACATTCAGGGGTGTTCATACACATCACCTTTTTCTGTTGAACTACCTTGCTACCTGAAATTTCAGTCATTGTGGAAGAGTATTTTTGATTTTGTTTGTATTTTCTTAGTGTTAGTCTTTATTCTTAACCCTCCTCGAGCTTGAAGACTTTTGTATTGGTGACAAGATGTGGATCTCAGACTGTGAAATTTAGGAGCTCAGAACTGACCTTTGAACGTCTGGTGAATCCATCCTCATTCATTTTAGCACAAATAGGGCCTTGGATGTCTGTTCTGATTTATCCTTTGGAATTACCCTTTTTTCCCCAACCACTGCATCTGGGATGCATAATCTTAAAACTCTTCCCTTTGGTGGAAGAACTCTCCATCTTTAGGTTTGACAGTCCTGTGGTATAGGGTGTTTGCAGATCTTCCAGTTGGATGTGGACTGAGTTTGGGGACATCAACCCCAAAGGAATTTTAAGGCTTTACAAAAATTCCATCTAATCCACAGCCTTCTGGAAAACATCTCATGATTCTTTTGAGAGGTTGTTTTGAGAGGAGTGACTCAGTGGAAGATCTTGTCAGTTGAGGCTTTCCTTTGTGATAGCTTCTCTGCAGTGCGATACCACAAAATTGATTCTGCTTGAAGATTCTTCTTCAGGAAGAAATTCAAAATGAAGCGCTCGAGTTTCTGCTTTCAAAAGGTACAGTTAAAGATAAAAGCATGGCAGTGATTTTGTGTTTTATGAAGTATACATTACCTTGGGCTTGGCACATGTAGTTTTCACCTCTTGATGGCTTGGTTTGATTCTGAATACATTTGCAGGGGTATTGTGGCTACCTTCAGTAATGCCTTGGGCAAATTGGGACATGCACCAGAGTGCTCCGTACCACTCACATCTCAAGTTGTTCAGTGGGAGTTCTCCCAAATGCTGCCCGTGCAGTGAAGGACGTTACAGCTGTGGCTCAGTGGATTCCCTAAGTGCTCGTATCGTGCTTTTGGCCTGGGCACGCAGTTGCAGCCGATGTCCATCAGATGGCATAAGGCAATGGAACAACGTGCAATTACCAAAAAAAAAAAAAAAAAAGAAAAAGCAATTTTTAGTCAGTAATGAATTTAATGTAAGTGGTGTGGGGAAGTGACTGCAGTAGTTGTTGTAGTATTATTTCTAGTAAATCAAAAAATGTCATTTGCACATTGACTCTGCGGATAACAACCTTCCATCCATATGTTTCTGGCTTATCCTTGCAGCTCATTTTCTAAATAAAGTTGAAACCTAACTAATATGGTATTGGGCCTCTTGCTGTTTGAGTTTGTCAGACTTTCCAATAAAAAGGCCTGTGTAGTGTAGCTTCATGCTTTTGGTATGTGTCAGAAATAGTTCTATGCATATACATTATGAAATTAGGATTTGATTTTTGTTGTGTAGCCATAAAAATTAGATTATGTAATTATTATGTTTTCCTTATCTTTTATATTTTTAATATAATTTTTGAGGATGCCACAGGGCACTCCTGCTGTGAATTAGCTGCAATAAACTCTCTTAAATAGATAAACATCAAAGTGCAGTAATGTTTTAAAATGAAGCAACCTGCATTCAAAAGCCAATTGCTTTATGTTGTAGGTCTTAAATGCTTCAGCTGCTAAAAGTGAATGGGGTTTCTCAAGGGCACAGAGGAGTTGCATCACTGTGATTTTGATGCAACAGGGATAATTTGAGTGAAATTGCTAGCAAAAGCCATTGGTTTTCATAGGAGCAGGCTTCCTTCTATTTTTCTTGTTCCTCATTGAGATTATCAAGATGTGAAGAGATCTTCTATTACCATGAATTCTGCAGTTGTATTTAGACTGTTGATATTGAAGGAGTTCATGAGACCTAAACGTCTTGTGGACTTTGTGGTGACTTGTAGTAAAGCAATTGAGTAGCTGCAAACTTTGTTGGGAATTTTAACTAAGTTAGGAGTTGGAGATTTTGTCCTTTTTAGTTAGTTTAGAAGATTTACGGTAGTCTGGCATTCACTTTGAACCTAGAGCTGCCATCAAGAGTGGAAATACCCAGCCTAGCTTCTATTCAAATGTTGCAAAAGGTCTCAGATTTGGATTGTCTGCATTTCTGGATATCTGCTGTATATAGCTAAGACGCTTTACCTCCTTGGACTAAGCCTGCTTGCAAAACCCACCTCCTGATGGTACTGCGAATACAGTTTCAGGAAAGGAGGCACACGTGTTGCTCAAAAATTACTCTGTGGAGGTTAATAAGACCCTGCACATAGACCAAAGGATGTTCAGGGTCTTACCATCAAGGGTTATGTTTGCACTGAGCTCCTCAAGAATTCTCCTTCAGTTTTGAATGTGTTATTGATAACATTTGTGCTTTGCAGGCACAAAGGTAGGGATATTTATATCTGGGGTGTGCAGCTGCATTTGGCTGCTCTATATTTTTGATGTTGCTTTAGCTGTGTTGCCTCTTTCATATGGTTTTCTGATATCTGAGCTCCTGAAACAATGGTTGGTAAATTGGTACTTGCTGTTTAGTTTTAACTTGCACCTAAGTATGAGGCTGAGACAGAACTAGAGCTGAATGAAGTTCCCTATTTCTTTTTTCTTAAAGTAAAACCTGTGTTGAAAGACCCAGCCTCTCTGATACAGTAATTATAGGGTGCTATCCTTAGTGATGTTAAATAGCTCCCTTTAGTGTATCTGTTTGATCTTGAGCTGTGAATTCCCTTTCTTTTGTGGGTGTAACTGTAAACAAGAGGATTAACATTGCTTCAGTGATGTTTTGCTTAAGTGAATAAAAGTTGAAAGGGTGTCTTGGATATCTGTAGAAAGCTTTGTGTGTTGCAGGATTTCTGTTCTATATGTATGCACTGTGCACCTTTCGTGGTAAACTCCAGTGATGCTTTAAGGGTTGAGAAGTTCACTTTAAGCTTTTTATATATTGGGTGTTTTTGTGGAGCATTGTGAATGGGTTGCTCTGTCTCTGTGGTGGTGGGGGACCACAAAGAGGCTGTGAAGTTCCACTTTGTTATGTATCTATCCTTTTAGCTGTGTGTTTTTTCAAGACCTACCATAGAGAACAGGATTCTCACCATAAATGTGTGCCAGATTTTAGGCTTTTTGGTAGTGAAGTGATGGCAAATAGATATCACACGAGGGATGTGGATATCCCAAGAGAGTGGAAGTCATAAACCACTGTCTTCTGTCGGTGTTTGGCCTGCAGGCAGAGAAAGGACTATTTGTTGAGGGGAAGGCCCACGTGTACAATAGCACGCTGCCATGGCTTGGTGCCTGTGTGCTGCACATCTTGTCCATGAGACTCCTGTATCTTGTTTGCTAGCCCAGGGCAGGACTCTGAAAAAGAAAAAGAAAACAGCAGGACAAAGAGCGTGAATGTTTTCTGTGCAGTCCTGCCCACCATCAGCTGGGAGAAAAGAGGGGAAGGACCAGCATCCCTAGAGACTTGTTCTTCTTCTGCAGGGCTCCCACCTGCTACTCTCACCCACCCTTCACCAGACCAAATCTAATGTTAGAGCACCCTCTGTTTGCGTGTGTAGTTTTCTATCAGGACTTTGTTTAATTAGAAAATACAGACCTCCTCCCCCCCTCCCACTTATCCAAGGAAAAACCTAATGTCATGATTCCTTTTTTTAACCTTTAACTCAGGCTAGATTCTTACTATGCATGGTGCCTTCTTTCCATGGCATGATTGATGTATAGAGGGTTTCCCTGCTATCTTTTACCTTCATCTAGTATTACACTCAGCACTTGTCAGTGTCAGAAGTTACATCTGCCTCTTTAGTTGTGGCAGGAGCCCAAACTGTGTCTTTTGGATGGGACTCCTCCATGATTCCTTTCCAGGTTGTCAATTAAGCCTCTTGTTTTCCTTTCAGCACGCCTGGTTCCTCTGACCTGAAGAGGATACTCTGCTCTGCTCTGCAGCAGTACTTTCAGGAGGATGACACCAGCTCAGATGTGGGCCTTATTTTCCTGTCTGAATCCTGCAGAGGAAGAAGCGTTCACATGCTATTCGTTGTTTCAAGATTATTTAAGAAACCGCTGCTATTGAACTAGCAGGGGATCTTTCCTTCTGTGACCTTTGCCAGAGCAGATGATTGGTGCGCCCCAGCTGCAGGCCATAATTTTCTTGGGAAAGTTTTAAGAGCGTTTGAAAAGTGACCATCTTCTTTCCTAGCCCTTACTGACATGTTCGGGTTTTTCCTGGCCTTTCCAACTCCAGTGTGGAAGGGGTTGTTTGTTTTCTTTTTAAATGTTATCCTGCCTTCCTCCTTTTTTAACCAAGCTGTATATAAATGAAGACTTGCTCCGTATTGAGAACGGCACATGGATGGAGCAGACGCTTTGAACTGCTTTTGCAACGATAGATTCTGCTTGACTGATAATGAAACCATGGGACAGACCTCAGGGAGGTGAGTCATATGTTAATTTGTTCTTGAAGTTTCCTTGGTATGTTAAAAGCTGTGATCTTTCAGAAAAATATCTTATTTAATTTTTTTTTTTTAAAGCTACTTCCTGGGGCCATGGCAGATGCTGGTTTGGAATGGCACCCAATGAGTTGTTCTAATGTAGTCCAGTGCTCAGTTGGCATTCTGCTATTGTATGAATATTTTTGGTACTTCTTTTACCGCAAGGATATTTTATTAAGTGCGGCACATTGTTATACACATGTGGTGCTATGGAGCTCCAGAATGTGCATGGGACATAATGTTGAGCTGCAGAAACACAATAGCAATGAGTCACTGGAGTCCCTTGTTGGTCACAAGAGTTTGAACAACTGCAGTGATAATCTTTTGAGACAATGTACAACTCCAGTGGTATTTGCTATCTGCTTCATGGTCTCTCTCAGTTAGCTGCTTGATTGGCTTGGCTTTGTGGGTATTCTAATTATGTTGGCACAGTCACTTTGATTAAGAGCGACATGCAACTTGCAAGTCTCTGGGCTTGCACCGACCTCAATAAAGTTGTGTGCTTTTTCTCTTTTCAAATTTCATCAGCTTCCTGAGGGCGCAAGAAATGTTTTGCACAGTTTTCCATGCTGGTTGGTGAATATTTAAGTGTGGGGTTCAGAGGAATGTGTCTGCCTCTCTGTATCTTGGAGGCTGAGAAAAGGAGAGAGTAAATAAAAAATAAAATAAGTGGGAGACGGGAGGCATATAGGATTCTTAAATCTGTGAGGTTTTTTTCATGGCCTTTCCGGTAGGTCCCAGGTCAGATTTAAGCATCAGCTTTAGTCTCTTCTTTGGTAAAACAAGAGAGTAGTCCCATCAACGTGACTTTATTTGTGGCTAATCTGGCTAACCTTCACTTGTTATTTCTATAGTATAGTTTTTAAGAGGCATGCTGAAAGCTCTCCTATTCAATTTCTGTAGCACTCTGTCTTCTGAGAGAGAGGGGGTTTGCTTTTGCAGCCAGATAAACAGCCTTTCAGGTCCTTTGGCAAAATGGGTGAAAGCTTAATTCCCGTTATTCCCCAGACCAGAAGAAATAGGAGTTCAATACCTCATTTTAGACTTTAGGAAAGAGATGGGAAAAGAAATCCACATGGTGCATTTAGTAGTGGTTATTCCTCTGCACATCAGCTCTTGACCGTATTCTGCAGTCCTCTGCTGGAGTTTTCTAAGCATGTACAATGTTTTCAGTGGCCACCGCCTATTACCGTGTGGTCCTTGAATACCATCTCCACCACTGAAAGTAAGGGTGTTTCCTAAAAGACAGCTCACATCTTAGTCGAGTCAGTGGAGTATTTAATAATAAAATGGGATTTTGGAGGGAGAAGTCCACATCTATCCAAAGATTTTTTTTTTTAATATGCTTTCGATGGTGTAGTGCTCCCAGCTGTTAAAAGTAATAACAGAGAGTGTGTAGAGCCACACAGTTAAATTTAAGGTAGTTTCCAGCACGCATTTGACTAGTGTCTTTTTTTCTGAAAACCTGAACCTCATTCCTTGGAACCCTCTTTCCACTTTAATTCAGCCCTGCCTTGCCTTAGAGGGGTTAGCATGTCAGATGCGCATTTCAGAGGAGTCATCCTTCAAACTAAAACTTTCCCATCCCCCTTCTGTGATGTTGTTGTTGGAGGTCAACCTCACACTTTGATTTTTCATTGAAGAAAATGTTACTTAAAATACACTGCAACACCTTCTTCCTTGACCCACTTTGTTATAAGCTGTTTTTATAAGATGTTTGAATAGTGGTAAAGAAATGAGGGATACTAAGGTCACTGTGCGATATGGGACATCGGATGAATGTACTAAAGAATGTGAACCCGTGAAGGAGTCTGCTCACAAGTAAGTAGTTTCCTATTATTAAGATTTCACCTGTTTACAGTTGTTCTCCAATTCCTCAAATTTTTTTTAAGTCATTAAAAAATTAATTGTTCTTTACTCAGGACTTGTAGTAATACTCCATTCTTGTCCAAAATAATTTTGTTCATCAATGCTTACTTTGAATGTTCCAGCAAAAGGGTCTGCTTTTTCAATTTTTTCAGGCAAAGAAAGAGAATCACCTTCTTAACTTTTGTCTCTTGACAAAGAAACTGTTAGCTCCTTTTTCATGTCTTTCATTCTGTCTTTTCCCCTTCTCTCCTTTTCTGTCTTCATTCACAAGAATGAGCTTATGTCTTCATTTTAGTTTTTATTGTCAAGTTATAGAAGGTGCTGTCTTGTCATACGTATTAATTTAACATTGTTAATCCTATACAAACACATTTCTGGTATTGACTACTTAATAATACAAGTCTTTAAGTATATTAATGCAAAGAGTTTGTTAGCCTGTTAGTGAATAAGTCATTATTTCACTTGACTCTCCTTAGTCACTAGTTATTGCTTATGATACTCACTTCTGTATTATAAATGGATGGAGTCAGTGAAAGCTAAGCATACAATATCTGAGAAAATAATCTTATTTTCAGCTGTGGGTGCCATTCTGTCTTTAAGAAGTTGGATCTTTTGCCTCTCTTTGTCTAAGTACTCTAGCTGTAAAATGAAGTATTTACTCACTTTGAAGGGAACTCACATATGTAGGTCTACAGAAGAATGTAAGACACTTGCATAATATGGTAAGGGAAGCCACATGCATAGCTGTATCAGAAAATGGTGTTTTATGGAAAGATCAAAAAAAGGGGGAGAGGTGGAATGTTTTCCTTTGTTTTGTCTCTGTGTTTTCAAAATGAACTCTCAAATAATATGAACCTTAAAACCAATATTAGAGTTTGTGGTGGTACTTAATATCCTCTGCTTTCTCTGCCTGCTGCTTGGCAATACTTCCTTGCTTAAGTTAACAGACCGTTTACCTTTGTAAGAAGAGTGTTGGAGGACTCCTCCTGCAGATGCTTCAGAGCAGAAACCCAACAGGAGTGTTACTTTCTGCTGTGTGCAGGAGTCTGTCTCATCCCCAGGGTGCAGAAAGAGCCCAGAGGAATCTACGTGCATAAATTCAGAGGATGTGGGTATCTCCTACGGATTTCTTTTCATTATGTGATGGTTAACAGATTTGCAGAAGGAGAAGTGTGGCACAGTTGAAGGTACTATCAGTTTTGTCACCTGTCTGTGCAGCACTCAAGGAAGCTGAGCAGTTGATGTATGAAGATGTGTCAGAGAGGGCGCAGAAGTGTGAGCTGTTGCAGAGAAGCACTTGCAGAATCCTGTCATGACTTAATGGAGAAGTGCCTGAGAGAGCAATTGACTCTGATTTACTCTGACCCTTCTTAAAGATGGTGGGGAGGAATGGTTTTCCAGTGAAAGGAGAGAAAAGTGAGGAAAATTTGGTTTGGTTCAAATTGGCCAAAGCAGGGAAATGGAGAGTAAAGGCTGTCATTACATCACTAACTTCTGTTCTGGCCCGAAACACCCAAAGCTCATCTGTCTCTCTTCTAAAATGAGCAGTCCTTTACCAGCCTTAAAACAAGCCAATGGCCTCATGAGTGAAGGCTGTGGGCAGCCTGACAAGAGTGGTCAAAGATAGAGGTTGCTTTTGTCAACTGAAGCTGGAATTGTACCTTATTTTAAATGAGGATATTTTTGTATTTTTTTACTTTGGCTGAGAGTGCAGTTGCATCTCAGCACAACACTACTGTCGATGCTGGATGGGAAAAGAGGGCTTGATGAGAAATGGAGTTGAAAAACACTGCAACCAAAGCCCTGGACAGTGTGGGCTGCTGAAAACCTTGTGCATGAAACTCTGGCTTCCTTAAAGTGGCTGGCAGTGCTCCCGTTGAGTTCAGTAGAGCCAGGATTTTGCCCTGTATATTTATTCTGATTTATGAAAAGATCAGTCATCATGGTATCTAAGCACTGAGATACGGTATTTAGTTACAAACAATCATTTTAAGAGTGATGCCAAAATCTACGCATGCATTATACTTGGAGATTAAAGAACATGGAGCTTTGGTTGCATGTGCTTCTCCAGTTGTAATTATTCTTCAACCCAAACATTGCCGACCGCCATGCTGTTGGGCACAGAGGGGCTCCAGACTGAGACAAATCAGAAAGATTATGCGATGTAGTAAATAACTATAAATTAATGGATTTTGCTGGGATGCCAATAACTACCTCAGTTTCCCTGTCAGCCCCAGAGGAATTAATTAATTCCTCGGGATTTAGCCAGCCTTTGCAGGGAAGAATTTTAATCTTCCGTATTTTTTTTCAACCATAACTGGTTACCTTGCAATAACTCGTATAGCACTGTGTGCTCTCCACTCTGATGTTGCATGACAATAATGTGCTGCAGAAGAAAGCTGATTGAGTTCAAGTGAAATCTATCCCAAGGAAAGAGTATCCAGAACAGCTGGTTTCATTTATATATTTTATTTCTGAAGCTCATGAGCGTTCCAGTGAGAGATGGTATAATTGATTTAAATCAAATTATGAAACATTATACTTTTTATTCTAAAATGCACTTTTCTGGCATTTAATTCAGTAATGTATCACTCGCAGGTAATGCAGGGGGAGGCTGAAGAGGCTGAAGAATACTCCTTTCTGTTAGGTAGTCTGTCGCTACATGTTCTTGCCTTGGAGCTGAAACCAAAGTTGCCATTTCTAACAGAATCGTCGTATCGTTGAGGGATCAAGGCTCCATTGCTTCAGGGGAGACAGAAAACCTTATTCCTTCAATTTCTTGATGATAGGAGTGCTGCTGATTTTTGGAGGAACATCTCAGTCCCTTTTTTTTTTCCCCAGCTGAAATCACAGGCACATAGAGGAAATAAATGGGAAGGAAAACAGAGGTGATGTCAGAAAGTGATAATGCTGGGCATTCATGGCAGCACAGGTTAATCTGCATTTTAAGAGGTTCAAAATTTTCAGAACATTCAATTGGCTGTTTGCTGAAGTAGAAGACCTCACAGGTGTGTTAAAATCTTGTTAGAGTGTTTGTTTTCCCTAATAACTTCTGAATTGGCCAATTTACACCAGATTTTATGGAGGTAATTAAGTTCCTGTAAATTTTCAGAAAACTTTTGGCTGAGCATAAAGGAGAACAACTAAGAACAACTGGTGCCACCAGTAAGGGAAAGGCTACAGGTGGAGTTCAGCTGTTCCTTGCTTGGGTTTGGCCAGCCAGCCCAACTAGCTGGGAAACACAGGTATAGGCGATGTGCATATGTGCAGCTCTGGTGTAGCCCCAGTGTATAGATGCTGTGTGCCCTGACCTCACTGGTACCATGCTGCTGTATACCAGGGCGTTGGAACAGCCTGTGATTTGTGCCTTCTGTTAAGATGTAGTCCAGAGCGTTGGGAGGTGACATTGCAGCCTGAGAAACAATTGTACCTAGAGAGATATTGCTTCATAAGGGGATGAGTATTACTAGCTTCAAGGAGCTAGTCATTACGAAACACCCTGCCAACAGATTTGTGTTTATTTACTGGCAGCTGCTCAACTTGAATGTGGATCTTTGAGTAGTGTCAAGTTTCAGAATTGCTGGTGCTTTTCCACGGAGCCCAAGTGCCAGCTGGTGTACATATACATGGCGTGTCACGGTCCTACATTTTCCGCTTGTGTCCCTTGCTCTTTGTGGCAGCTACTGTGTGCCTGTGGGTTTTGGGCATTAGCTTGCTCACAACTGGGTTGCTCAGATAGGCTGGTGAGCAATTGAATGGGAGATCCCAAAAGGGGGAGTGCTTGGCTTTGAAAAACATTCTGCTGAAGGCTCTTAAAGTAAATGCTTTGTGCACTGGACTACCCAAAGCTTGATGTGGGATGAAGGACTTTTCAGTGTTTCTCCTCTGTTTTTGTTTTCCATTATAGTAACAACTTTTCTGCCATGCTATGTCCACTGTGGGCTAAAACTTATGTTACATTTCACAGGTGCTCAGTTTAAATGTATTTAGGAGCCACCTGGGAACTTCTGTTTAATTTCCTAAGAGGAGTCCCTAGCAGTGCCTATGTACCTGGGTTCCCTTCACAGCCTCTCTCAAGAACATTGGAGAAAACATTTCTCTTGGGCAAGAGAGTTCCTGGTTCCTGTCACTCTTTAATCTGTGCTTATTTAGGGGACCTTCCATAAAGGTTTTTTGGTGGTCACCTATGGTATTAGGTATACACAGCTGCTTAGGTATAGATTGAAAGACTTGCTTTAAAAAAGCTCTCTGGAAGGATATGAGTAATCCTTTCTGATCACTACTTCTACCATCACTAGCTCTATTTGAACCTGTTTCCAGTTCAATATCTGATTACCAATACTTAGAGCTATCTCACTAGGTCAGCAAAGTGATCATAAATGAAGTATAAAATGTGTCATAGCAGTGGTTTAAAATACAAACCCACAGCACAGTTCAGCTAGTTGATGGGCCATCTCCATTTATTTCAGCTATTAAAAACTCATGCACACAGCCACTCTAAGTACTGATGCCATCAAATGTGGTCAACACAGACAGTTCATCCTGCAAAAGTGAGCCAGAAAAGACATTAAAATGCTTAGTCTATTACATACTTCCTTATTTTTGTCATTTTGACATTTATGTGTTGTATCATTGAGGCTTTTGAGAAAGAAGACCCAATTCCTGAAGCAAATTTAACCAAGATCTTCAGTTTATAATGCCGCAGCCGTCTGTTTTGCATTTAATTCAAATTGACCACCTGCATGCTGTTAACCTCTGGAAGGTTACTGCGATCACAGTTGTTGTTGTTTGTTTAAAAGTTTTGTAGCTCAAGGAAAATATTAGTAACCAGTTACTTAACCTACACTGTTTACTGATCTCATTGAACTTGCAGATGTGGCTTTGCTGGCCAGTGAAAACTGGGAGTCATCTGATGCCAGTAATAGCTTGCACTTATTTTTCAGACAGCAATAGGTTGAGCAATTAAAAGAATTTTTTTTCATAAATATGCTCTTCGTCTGTTCTCTATTTGTCTTAAATTTCAAAATCTAAAATGTAACTTAGTGGATGTGAAAGGTAGCTCTAAATGAGCCAAACTTTCACCGAGGCATGCTTGAGTTCTGAATGCTGCTGATTACACATGCAAACCCCCAGAGATGCATATGAAAATGTAGAAAAATTGTGGAGGCAATTTAAGTGAATAAGACAGATGCATTCATATTAACATTCTCTGACCAGCAGTGTTTAAATTGCTGTAATGAAGCATTTTACTAACTGAAAGCATTCAAAAATTAGGAGTTGCATCTTCAAAAGCACCAGACTTTTAAAAATATATATATATTTTTTTTTGTTTTTTAACCTTTGGAGTTCACTCAGTTGAGAATTTTCTGCTTTCCTTTACAGCAAAGAATAGAAATTCACTTGCTTTAAAAGTGTCACGTAATAGGATGAGGGCTAACAGTTTTAATCTGAAAGAGTAGATTTAGATCAGATATCAGGAAAAAAATATTTCCTGTGAGGGTGGTGAGGCACTGGAACAGTTAGTTCCCAGAGAAGCTGTGGATGCCCCATCCCTGGAGGTGTTCAAGGCCAGGCTGGATGAGGTTTTGAGCAACTTGGTCTAGTGAAAGGTGTCCATGCCCATAGCAGGGGGGGCTGGAACTAGTCTTTAAGGTCCCTTGCAACACAAACCATTCTGTGATACTAAGATGGAGAACTTTACAGTGAACACACTCAAAAGTGGCGAGGGCTGGCAATACATTCATGCTTAATCCATGACATTCTCATGAGGTGGGCCGTCTGCTTGCTTCTCAAGTCTTAAAAACTAACACCTGTAGAAAATTAATTCCTTTTACAAAATCAACATTTCTCTAGAAGCAGGAACATGACCAACCTTCACTCCTGTGTAACAGCTACAGAGCTCTGCTTCTTGCCAACACCCACCTGGGCCTGTAAGCAGAGACCCCATTGCTCCTTCAAGTCTACCCTTTCCTCAAGAAAGAGCAAAGTGTCAGAGTTGGTGCCTCTTAAACTGTGAGTTCAGATGCATCCTTCTTAGAAGAGCTTAGCACACAGATGAGACAGTGGATGTTCACCAAACAGATGACAAGTGTTTGGTTTTATTGCTAGTATGACCTAACCTTTCAATCTGGGGGTGCTCTGCTGGTATGAGCTATTGGAAAAGCCTTTTCAAGCAGGGACTGATCTGAGGTAGGAGACAAGGGAGGGGAGTGTTATTCTCCCAATCAGAATACTGATTTTTTGATAACAAATCAAAGGCCAAAAGTTTTTTGGTCTAAAACAGTAAATTGATTTGGAGCCAGAGTGCAGGTTGTCTGATGTACCTGGGTTTATCTGGCAGCCTGGTTGTCCCTGACCACGGTGTGTTGGGCCAACTGCTCGGGCTGTGGGGATATGTGACATTCAAACAAGAAGCACTGCAGCAGCATTTCAGGGCACCTTTTAGAAACAGAATTTAGTTGCCAGCTAAAGTTAGGAGCACTCTATGTCAACACTGTCTTCAAAGAGACTGTATAGCTGAAACCCAAATTCCCATCAAAAAGCCATGAAGTAAAACTTTCTGCCAACGTACTCTTAACCTCTCTACTTCTTCATTGGGTTTTTGTTTGTCTGTGTGGGTGTCTGCGGGGACACTTAGGCATGTGGATTCAAATGAGCTGTTCAAATAGATTAAACAACTTTAAACCCCTCTGTGGTCTTGGGAAGTGAATTAGATTAAAGTGAATTAGGGCTATTTTAATTCTGAATGAGTGAGTCCACATGGGCTTAATATAGTTGTATATAGAAACCTACATTAAAATCACATCCTTAGTTAACTCAAATTGTTTCCCATGTAGACAAACCTATCCTGTCTCTTGATTTAGCAGTGCATACGGAGCTTGCTCCACCCATAACTTGCACCATCAACAAGCAAAGGAGCTAAATCAAAAATGATGTCATTTTTGTGCTAGTACAAATGGTTACACAAACAATAGGTCAGTAATGCATCTGGCCTATGATGCGTCCAGAGAAAGAAGCTGGGTCTGAATAGCTTTTAGCTATCATCATTGAAATCGACAACGCTTGCCAGAAGAAAACCTTCAGCATTAATTCCATAAGCTATAAATTATTACAAGGGTCTGATTTCTTGAAATGAAATGCAATAGATAGATGGCAGAGAAATATTATTAATGGATAGTTTACCACATTCCTAACTGCACTGACTTCATGAGAATACTTTATATTACTATCTGGAATAGCAATACTAGGGATTTATTAAAATGACTGAGTACTTGTTAGCTAGAATACCATACTATATTGGAAACATAAAGTATTTGGCATCAAAGCATGTAATCTCCATTTTTTCTTTTCATCCTTAATTTGATTATGAACTATTACTATGCTTTGCCATAAAATAGGAAAGTTGTACATTTTGATGGTTTCTCAAATGCTGATTTTACTTTCTGCACAAATACTTCGTATCTTTTCAGCATAATTATTTAGCAGCCGTTTCGGGTTAATTATTGTCATTAACAATATGAGTCCTATGAGGGAATATCAATTAAAATATGCACAGCTGAACTTTTAAATGAGTAAATAATTTAGTTTTTGAAAATGGCTGGAAACAGCAGGGTAACAGTCAAAAGGGGAACAATTATTTTAATGCTTATTTGACAAATTAGTAATTTTTACAGCAAATTAGCTTCTTATCATAGCACCCCTACTGGTAACAAGAGAGAAAGTGTTAACATGAGTTTTAAAAATAAAAGCTGCTAAGTTATGCATGCAAAGTTAAGGAAATCATTTGTATGAAGAAAAGGTGATTATGATACACATTGTTAGCTGAAGAATGTTGCCATGGGAATCTAATTAGGGATATAAATCACACAAAATTATGTTTATATATAGGACTGGATGCATTAAAGTGATATGCACGTTTATACATCAATTTTGTTCTTCATTGTTGAAGTATTGAACAGAGACCTTCATTGCTCTTTCTTCTTGACCCCACTAAGTACAGTGATTGAAAGCTAAGAATTCGTTGGAATTGCTTATAAAAAACAACAGTAAGAAAAGTTAACAAATGAAGTATGGAATTTCAGGTTTGAATATATGATGTTCACTTATTTGCTTGACAAAAAAAGAATGTAAAAAAACTTTGTGAGGTGAATGTTATCCCTGGTTTGGGGGAAGTTTTAATGTATACGTTGACTTTTTAGATACACTGTCCTGGGTGGTTTATGTAGTTATTGAACAGAGGGATAGAGGAAAGAAGTAAGAGAGAGTGTATAGAAACTAGAGCTATTGGAGATGTTTGTGGTGTTTTTGGAGCACTGAGAAGATTTTTCATGGCCTTCTATAGGAGTTAAAACAGAAGAGGAATTTCAGCAAAGATGACTTTTGTCTTTCTGTTATTCACGTGCTCTTCTTTTCTGATGTTCATGTTCAGCCTGATTACTGCCTGCAGTCAGCAGCAATGCTGCTGGTGGTTTACCATGGCTGGGATTTGGAGTAAGTAGGTGGTTTATAGTGAAACAGTGGTCACCAAGGACAATTCAGAATTTCTCTTTGGTTTCAGTGATTTTTCTTTTTGTTAATCTATGGAGTGCCAAATTGTGCTACTGAATAACACTGAGTACTACTGAGAATTGTGCTTGAGAAGCTTCCAGTGAACGTGTCCAAACCTTTAATGATACTGGGGCATGTTGGACTGGGGAGTGAAAATCAGGTAGCTCTGCCTATCCTCCTGTGCGCGAGGCCCTGGCACGGTAAGGAATTCCAAAGGAAAGCGGGAGGAAAAAAAGAAGCGTAATGTCTTTTGATTTGTGCAGTGTTGACTGAAGCTGAGCGTAGAAATTCGCTGAAGCATACAGTGCTAAATACCATGACAATGAAAAACTGAACTTGCCAGTTCTTGATAAAAGTTGGCGGTTGTGTCTCTTCTCACCCACTGGCCAAATCAGTTTTTCACTCTGTTACCATCAAACATTTTGCAGTCTGTCTTTTCTGGTCCAGAGTCACACTGTGGGACTTTTTTGACTCTAACTTACCAGGACCAAATCTTTCTTTTCTACATGACTTCTGTGTAATAAAGGGGATTGCAATATACCCAGCGTGATCACACGCCTTCTGATGACATCCACAACCGAGCATGTAATTGAAGGTGTAGATTTAGTGCTGTCTCCTTTGAAAAGCTGCTAAAATTGCAATGTTGCTCTGACAGAGGTATTTCCTCACTGCGATGTGCCTTCCATATCTTTTTTCAGTGATGTAATAAGACAGAGGAGAAGAACAATATAAGATGTTGAGAAACATGATATCGTACATTAGAGCTAGGACAGGGCTGTTGAGGGCTGGAACTGAGGAATGGCTATAAGCCAAAGAACAGCCTGCCTGATCTGTTTTTAAGGAATCCTTTCTGTTTTTGTGTAAACATGCATTTATCAGTAGGGCCTATTTAAGACAGTTTCACCTTTGTTTGTTTGCCCACTTCATCACAAGGCTGTCTCCCACCCCGCCTCAAGCCACCACACAGTTTCTGCCTGAAATTTCACAGCGCAGAAATTCCATAGGAAAACACAATGATGTCATTTCAGTCAGACCATAATTTTCCAGCTGTTGTAAGAAGGGACATTGTGGTGTTTATTTCGCTACTTATAAAGATTTGTGACAAGGAGGGAAATATTTTACTTCCAAGATCATTGTTCAAGTAATTGAAACTGCTCATCTGGAGCTTTGTGCCATTGCTGGGGGAGGCAGAAGGGATGACGGCGGAAAAAGACTGGACGAGTGGCATGTAGGTAACTGCACGTATGGAGCTTCAGAGGAATTAACGGATTTTCTTTCAGCTTTTTTTTTGGTGAAAAGGAAAGGGGTATGGAATGGGCAGCCTTTCAGTATAGCTGTGCCGGTGTGAACCTTTGGTATCTCCATTACTGTGTTTGCATTTGATGACACTTCATGTGGATCAAGCAAACTCTCACCCTGGCTGTGTCTCAGGTCGCCCGTTTTATCTAGCATGGACAAGGCTTTGTCCTAAGCTGCTGGCTATGCCATAAGCCAGAGCTCTATAGGTGGTGGAAATTGGTTATTGTGGTGTTGGTCAACATGGATTTGAAAATCTCTCAGCAGAGATTTCCGGAGTGAAAAGCTTAGATCAAAACTGCTGAAAATTAAGATCTTTATAGGTTGCTTCAAAAACCCCACAGTCCTGAGCCCTGGGTTATTTCCTCTGTTACAGAGGCAAAGCTGTTTCATGCTGTATTTATTGGCTCAAATTTTCCTTGTGCTTTACGAAAGCCCTTTGGTGTGTGACAGTCTAGAGACATGTCCTCTCTTCTTTAAAGGTGACCAGGTGTCCTCAGGCAAAGAGAGGGAGAGGAAGGGGGCAGGTATCTGAGAGACCTCATGTACTTTGATACACTCATTTCACGTTAGGTTTTAAGTAGCGTAGTGGAAAGCGGGGTAGTTCTGATGTGTGAAATCTTTGAGTCAGGCACTCTCAGTACTTCAGGCAGAAATGTTAGCCAAGCTCGCCCTCCAGTTCGTCTGAGCGCTCCAGAAGGGCTGGATGCAATAACGAACAAAAGCCTTTTAGATGCTGCTGTTACTCATTTTTTCACTGTGTGGGTCCATTAAAGCATTGTTGCCTTTTGGGAACTCAGCTGGAAGAAGAAAACAGGCCTGGAAAAAATAACTGCATTATGTGAGACCACTGGCTACTGCTGGAATTGTGTCAGTTTGTAACACGTTAGGCAGGTTCCCTGTGCATCTGCTGCAAAGCTTCTGCTGACAGGACTTGAGCCCTAGCAGTGAAAGCAGCCAACAACAGCAAAAAAAAAAAAAAAAAAAAAAAAAGGCAAGCTGTGGGCTCTCATATTCTCTGTGATCATAGAGGCTGTGGGTAGCATAACTTGGTAGGAGAGAAAATGAAACTGGTAAAATGTTCCCCTGATACACCCTGCAGCTTTTAAGGGCAATCGTCAGATCAAATGAGTGATTTCCTAGATGAAGCGAAGATGCATAGGTGAGTGATAGGCAAAATAGCTGCAGGTTCGATTTAGCCCCCCCATTTTTTCATTACAGTCAGTTCCATGCAATTTAACTTCACTCTTTTCCCTTCTCCACTTGCCCTTTCTGTCATGCTTGGCACCACGCTTTCTACTCAAAATGCCAGTTAAAGAGAATGAAAGGAGTCCAGCACAGAAATGTCTGCTAGCTGAACACATGGTAGCTACCCTTCCCAGGCTATCGGACCATGTACAGAAGCAGAGCTGCAGTTTGTCATCATTGATCAGGTCCAGAAATTAAAACAACCCCTTGAACTTGATGCATAAATATAGTCTCTTCAGCTTTTAACCCTGCCCCCCATTACCTCATCATATTTTACCATGAAGGAAACATATACTATAATGTATTCTTTGTCACATATGGTCCACGCCCTTATGTAAACTGCATTTGCAGTCCTCTTCCCATGCAGACGCATTACCCAATAGGCATTCCTCAGACATGCCAGTTAACGCTTTACTGCTTAGCAAATCTATTGGATTAACACAATTACAGTAAAAGCACAGGACAAAATAAATATTCCCCAAAGAACCTTTAGGAGGATTTTGCCATTTCTTGGTTAGTAAGAGATGATCCCTCAACAGACACCAGACTGGCCCTGTTTTTGTTTCTCTTATTTCATCTGTCCCAATGGAGCAAGAAAAATATATCAGTGTATGGGTAACAGAAGAATGAGCAACATAGTATTATCTGTACTTTTTGATTCAGTCTACAGGGAAAGCTGAGAGTCAGGGGAAGAATCAGGGAACTTTGCGTTCAGCCAACTTCCAAAGCCATTGGTGTCTGGCCAGATTTGCAAAACTTAATTGTATGTTTGCATTGTGTGTTGCAATACCTTGGAGGTTTGCAAAGTGGTTCTCATATGTCCCTTTTGGGTGCTTGGCTACTCCAAACATTCCCATCAAATGAACGTACAGCTTTCATGCTCGCTGTATGGTGTCCGGTATCACCACACTCACTGGCACAGTGATCCCATACCTGTCTAGTGTTCCAAAGGGAGACACAAAAGCAGGCTGAATTGCTCTGTTGGTCAGCCCAAAGCCGCCCTCAGGCATGTTGGGCAAAGCTTTGAGCAACGTGGTCTAGTGGCAGGTGTCCCTGCCCATGGTAGAGGGTATTGGAACCAGATGATCTTCAAGGTCCCTTCCAACCCATTCTATGATTCTACATTTTTCCCTGGGGTGTTGGTATCAACTCCTGCTTACCAGCAAGGAGGTAGCAGAAGTGGGTGAGAGCTGGTCGTATGTGCCCCGTGTTCTCTTCCAGAGTGCCCCGAGGCAACTTCAGCTATTTATCTTGTTCGTTGTTAGTATTTTCCTTTGAATCTTGTTGCAATGGAATGGTAATGCTGCTTTTTCCTTCTGGAGACACCACTGATGGGTTTTTTCCACCACTCTAACTTTTTGGTCCAGTTTGAGTTATTTAAGCTTGGAAATCTCCAGTGAGTTTGGATCTGAATGTGACTGGATTGATCTGTGCTACTGCCAATACTCCTTTTGGAGAGAGGGGGAGAGAAAAAAAAAAAAGAAAAAAATAAGGCAAACATTGAATTTATAGCACTCCAGATGTCAGGGATATGAACGTAGAAGTGCAGATGCGTTATAGTCAGGCAGACTGTTCAAATGTGTGCAAATGGGTGACAAGTTTATGTGAATACAGTTGAAAAAAAAGAAAAAGCAAGGGAAAAAAATGCTTGAATAATCCTGTTCTTATTGCTGTGAGTCTTAGGCATTGAGTTTGGTGGAAGTCATGGTTGTCATGGCCCAAAGAAGGCCAAGGCCCTGGTAAACACATCCAGCCAGGTAGACTTTGGTTGGTCTTAATGTTCTTGGGCATACCATTAAAGTAACATAAATTCATACCTTCCAAGTTATGGGGCCTATTGATCAAGCCTTTTCTTGCACAGCAGTATTTAGATTATTCTGCAAATCATCTTCATTGCTTGCTGTGAGAGTTGACTACAGTGTCTTCAGTTAGGGTACTGTAAATGTATGGGATTTAAGTGAGAGCAGATGTACTTGCACGTACATTTCACATATGAGCTTCTCAATTGTTTGGGGGTAACAAAGCGATTCTCTGTTAAATGTGCTTCTAACTTGTAAATTAATTATATCTGCCTCCCTGCAAACTGTTTAGGAGCAGCTGGTCTTCCTGGCATCTTTATTAGCACGGAAAGAAGCTTCTCCAAAGCATGAAATGCCAAAAGGAAAAGCCTCTGGCTAAGTCCTACGATGGATACTCAGAATTGAGCAGTGTCTGTCTGCAGCCAGGTGAAGGGAAGAGTCAACAATGATCAGTCTGAGGCATCCCTCTGTGCATGACCTTGATTTGATTTCCGTCCCTTTCTGCTTGTGGATAAAAACAACTTAAAACTGTAGTCATAGGGAGCTATAAGGTTAAGGAAAACTGATACAATCTGGATAATCTGCTGCTAAACAGCTTGTGTGGGTCTTTCCCCCAACCTCATGTCTTTAAATACTGTTTCAAGCAGACTAGCATTTCTGGATCCCTTTGCTTAAAATGCAGAAGGGATTTTTGGATGGCAACTGCCATTAACGTTACTAAGCATTGCTTGGATATGTTCTTTGTTCATCCATGAAGGAAAAGACCTACCATGTACAGAGTCCCATGATGCAATACTAGAACCTTTTAAAAAGTTATTAAACAGGTAGTAAAATTCCTTTACAAAATACACTTTGATTTGTAAAATTTTTGGAAATGGCAGAGGACAAAACCACATCCTTGCCCCCATTAAACCCCCAAACAAATCCACAGGAAAAAAAAAAAAGTCTTAGTTTACAATAGCAGGTTTTTAATATACAGAAAAGGTGAGAAAAATAATACAATTTATACAGCACACTTCTTACAAATACCAGTTTATATGAGCTAACACTGGCAGTTAACATCTTAGATTTTTCTCGGCAATAAGCTACATCTGCAGAACTTATGGGTTGGGTTTTATAAAGTTCACAATTCAGAAATGTCTCTGTGCTAAAGGGCTTTGGCTTTCTAGCTCAGGGCAAATTTTATATGCTACAGTCTGTAACCATCTTTGTTTCTAGAGCAGTATATGCATGGATCATGGATTAAAACATTTTACTATGTGCCATGTGGGTTTTATTATCTGAATAGATCATATCCTAAACAGGTCAACTACCTCTGATTTAAATGCATGGAGAATGGGAAACAGCATTTATTCATGCAGTGGGTTTATCATGTGGTACTGCAGCTATAAATCACTCCCAGCCACTATCGAAAAGGGAGAGCAGGATACAGGGTACCTGAAGTCAACATCAAAACTAATCCTACTTTATTTCAGTAGATGCAAGGATTGTATAAAGAAATAAATCTCAGCAGCCGTTGTGATGATGAGAACTTGGTGCATTCTCAGCTGGTCACAAACCTCTGAGTCTCTGAAGATGTTACAAATAGAAATGGGGTGAGCATATCTGGAACAGCTGGAATATAGTGGTAGATGTGGAGTGTTTGCTGGCTTGTAAGCAGCTTGGGAGCTTATTCTCCTCCAGACATGTCAGTTTACCAGAATTATTTGAATGGTACTGGATCAGATTAAATTAGTAAATGAGGAGAAAAGTAGAGAAGTACCAGGCTGGAATCAATGAGGGCTCAACCTTCCCTTACAGCCTGTGGTCTGTATTTTAGGCATTTCGGTACAGATATACTGAAGTATCTAAGCAGTAGCTAGATAATATTCAGATTTGCCCTTGCTGGACTCGGCTGCTTGTATTCATGTGTGTGAGTGTATGTGTGTATCATACACATCACTAATGGTAAGGGAAGACATTTCATTCCTTTATATGTGAGTGGAGACATTATATATGGCATTGTAATGAAGGTAGATGTAGTGGTGTTCTTGTTCTCATTCTTTCTGTTTGCAAGATCCTCTCTTTGATGAAGGTTTGTCTCTTCACCAGGAGCCGTGGTAGAAACCAGCGAGAGTGTGGAAGGCACTTGGTGTAACTGCACTCAAAACACAGAAGCTCAGGCATTCCTAGCCTCTCCAGGTACCTCTGCAGGTGCTAATGTGTGTTTGTGATTGTGTACAATGGAAACATGAAAAGTATGAGCCACTCGGAAATCAAAGGGGAAACAATGGAAGAATGAGTATGTGTAATATCTGTGGATGGAAACAGTTGTCTGAATGAGACAAAGAAAAGAGGATTAGCCTTACTACTACATATTTGTTGTTGCAATTAGTTGCTATTAAATATGTTTCAGTATTGCATTATTGTTTTCAGTGAAACCAAACTGACTATTATATAGCTGTGCAGCAGTTTCCCAAGGGAAGTAGGGGGAAGCTACTTACTGATTTGCTTACATCTCTGTTGAACAAAGCAGTGGAAAATACTCTGTAGGAAATAATCATCCACTGGCAGGAGGTTAGAAGAGGTTACATAATAGCGATCATGTTTCTGTGACAATGAATGATTCTGTTTATATAATATTCATTTTTGGTCATGTACCCTAGCTTTGCTTATTTTTGTCTCATCCCAAGATAATGCAACAGATAAATTCAACTTACCAATTTTGGCCATGTTTTCTAGAAAATAGTGAAATATTTTGTTTCCAAATTTGTGCACATGACTATCCCGATGCCCACCAAATCTTGCTCCTCTTGAAGGTATACATCTATTTCTGGACTGAATTTTTAGTGGACTGTAGTATCTATCTTTAAAAAGGGGAATGGGGGGATCTTGGGAATTATGCACTGCTCAGTCTAACCTTGATACCTCAAAAGATACTAGAACAAATTATTAAGTAGTCAGTGGGTAAGCACCATCCAAATAATGTGATGAAAAAAAGAGTCAACCCGTATTTGTCAAGAAGAAATCATGTTAAATCTAATTTTCTTCCTTCACAGGAAAACTGGCTTCGAGGATAAGGCAGAAGTGGTAAATGTGACACATCTTGACTTAAGCCAGGCTTTTGACACTGTGGCACATTATATGTTTCTATGTAAAGTGGAGAAATTTCACCTAAGAGGGGAGAGCCTGATCCTCACTCTGAGAAAGTAATTAGCAGCAGTGCTTTGCTAAACTGAGAATTCACTTTTGCTCTCAGAAGAAGCTTAATTGTGGGCCTGGTTTCAGTCAATATTTTCATTGCTGACTTGAAGGACAATATAGAAAGTGAACGTGTGAAATATAAGGAGGGCAGTAGGCTGAGAGGGTGCAGAAGTGCTTTAGAAGACAGGATTAGAAGAACAAATGAGTGTGATACATTGGGGAAAAAAGTCATCAGCATGACAGCACTCAGATTATAAAAGTGCAAAGTAGTATGCATTGGATAATCTGTAACCAACTTGTCAGCAAGAGAGAAGATGGAGTTTTAGTGCCTGGCAAGTGGAACAGGGATAAAAGATACGATAATTCCGTTAAAAGAGCAGCTCTTAGCGTGCAGCATGTGAGCAAAGCTGTTGTGTGCAAGACATCTTTGTTGAGTGCTGTGAAGGTGGAAGCTGGATTTTTGGGTCTGGTTTTTGACTTCGTTTGAAAGTGATGCAGAAACATGGGATGCAATCCAGAAAAGTTACTCAAATGATTCAAGATTTAGAAAGCATTTTCTGTGCTGAAAGATTGGAAGATTTGTGTGTGCTTTCCCAAGAAAGATATGTCTGAGGGAGGGTATAAGTCTTCTAGGCGAGTGTTGTTAGAAAGAGGATGCGGATCTATTGGTCACTGTGTGTGTTGAGCGTAGGATCAGAAGTACTGTATTTTCACACAAGTTTAATAGAAGGCTCTCTGTAAAAACTGAACTGAACTCAGATTTAGCAGATCTGTGCTTTACTTGCTCAGGCGTGTGAAGAGTGTATCACACACCTGTCTCTCAACAGTGCTACTGACCCTGATCAGTGCTAGTTGCCCTCTCTCCCCAGATCACCATCACATTTCTGTATTTAATATCTAAAGGTGCAGTTTATCCTTTAATTTATATTCAGATGTCAGTGTTTTCAAAGGGGTGGAGTTACCTAAGGTGTGGATTAAAGATGTGAAAATAAATTCAGAGGTTGGCTTCACTGGTAGCAAAAGAAGGCTTTTGGTTGTTTGAAACACATCTATCTGTGTAGGATTGTTAATCACTGGAACAGGTTACCCAGGGATGTTGTAGATTATCTTCTGAAGGTTTTTAAGAAGTTTGACAGACATCTGTCATGGCTGGAGGTAAACTGGATGCTGCTTCTGGGTAAGAAGATAGGCTGGATGCCCTCTTAAGATTCCTTTTAGTCTGATGTGTATGATTTCTGTCACATAATGTTTTGCAACAATATAATATGTTTTTATATTGCGGCAAAAAAGCACAGAACTGACATAATCCAGGCAGTTTTGCTTTATGATGAGAGATTAAAATATACGTATGAATTCATAAAAGTCTCGGAGAAAGAAATGCCTGATCTGACTTTAAATATAAATGAGCATGGAAAGAATGACATGCTGAATAATGATCCTGCAAAACAAAACTAGCTCAGTTCCCCAGTACTAGCTATCACAGGGCATTGATTATCTATCATGTCTAGTTTGTGTGATAACATAAGAATTTAAATCGTAGCCTTGCCCAAAACAAACACAGATGCGTTTTCTCTAGGTGTTAATCTCCTAAAGGCCCGTAGTCTTGTAATGTAAACAGACCTCTGAGCCCCAGCCTGGTTAGCTCTGTATCAAATAAACTGTATTAATATCCTGGGTCAAAACTTCCTTGAGGCAGCCCGAGGGCAGCAGCCATCCGAATGCATGTGCACCAACACCTTCCCAGGGAGGAGCCTCTCGGAGCTGGGTGCTTGATTTATGACTTGTATGGTTTTTGTTTGTAAGAAATGTAGTGTTTATTCACTTCTGATAACTCTGCTATTGCTAAATCTCATCCTGCTTCTGTGGGGAATTCTTACCCTGCCCCAAAGAGAAAGCCAAGGGGGAAATGAAGTAGACAGTTGCAAGGAAACCAAACTGTGCTCCTTGAAATGCTACTCTGAGAAAGAGCTTTTGAGCCGTGGGGACTTGGAAAGATGTCTGCACTTTCAAAGGAGGGAGAGCTGGATATAGTCCTGCTGTGCTTCTGTGAGCTTTTTCAGGTAAGCAAGGGGAGCAAGCTTTGCTGTGCCTCCCTCCTCAGCTGCTGGTGTTCCCCAGCTGCTCGAGACACCTCGTTTCAGCTCCTGCTCTTTCCAACCTCTCCATAATGCAGAAGCTCAACATGGCAGTGATGAATTTAATGCAGCATGGGTGTGAAACTGCCCCTTTTTTCTCCTGATTCACTACTGTATAGCCTCCAGCTCTTAAATTGGAGTACATGCTTCCTAAATTAGCAATCTAGGGTGATCTGCTCCAGGCACCCTCCAACTCTCAGTAAAGTTCCTTCTGCTGCTGACATGCTGGCTGTAGGAATTAGCTCAGGCGCTGTTGAAGCCTATTTTGGGACAGTAATACTGTAGCTATATTCTTGTGCCCCTGCCAGCCTCTGCCTTTTGCCTTGTTTGTGCTAGGAGTGGCCTCTGAAGACAAAAAGGCAGAGGGCAGTCTTCGTCTTCTCTGCGCAAGGCCTGGGAGCTCCGTCTGCTCCACCCCGGCTGTTCAGACGTGGCACACATCCACAGAAAACAATAGCTACACAAGAGATGGCTGCATCCCATGGGTGGCCTTTCAGGAGCAGGGAGATTTTGAAAGAAAAATGCTGCTGTGCCCAACTTCCCTTGTGTACATGTTGCTACCAGAAGCTTCCCCTATGAATCCCTTTTCTTCAGAGCCGAAGCCAAATCCTGCTGCAGTCCATAACCAGAGGAGCATCCTGCTGACTTCTGCAAGAGAACTTGTCTGAGGGTGGCATGAAATGGCTCCCACACAGCAAATCATTTTAGCTCCTCTCTTGTGAATACTGTGTGCTCCTCTGCTAATCTGGAATACCCCCCCCTCCCTGGCTGGGGCTGGTTAACCCTTTGTGGTCTGATAATCCTGGCAGTGATTTGTCTGTCTGTGGACATGATGCAAAGATGGCATGGGTGGATTGCCCCAGGGTTCAGTACCAGCATTTTCTGGCCTGGCCTCTGCTACAAAGCATTACCACGGCTGGATGTAGCCGCCAGCTGCAGCTGCCAGAGTCAGCGCTGAGCACGTCTTTGCATTGTCCATGTATGCTCAGGCAAACCCCAGGAGAGCATTACTTAAAAGTAATCTGGATGAAGCCCCAGACCAGTCTCCTGGAGAGGAAGTGGCTCCCATGTTCTTGTGCAGAAGAGGAGTGGGCTGCTCTCCGCCTGCCTTTACCCAAGGACAAGGTGCAGGATCGCTTGCGGCGGGGGAGTCACGGGCTGATTTAAACTCGGCACCTGGAATGAACTGTTGCATCTGTCTGTTTGCTGTAGAATATAATTATGTTCTTGAATCACGAAAGCAATGTATTGGAGACTTTCTCTATTTATCATATCCATTCTGTGTTATTTTATTAAGTCTTTTTTCTTAATACAGAGTGCTTGCAAACCCTGAAGAAAATGTCCAAGTCCTACATAAAGGTCATTTATATGAATTTTAAGGAAAGTCCTTGAAAGATTTGACACAAAGAAGAGCTTGCACTTGTTTTTTACAGGTATTTTTGGTACTGCTTGTCTGACTTTGAAGTATAAGGAATGTTAGCTCTGGTCTCTAACAGCTTTGGTGAGGGACACTGGGTGCTTGGACAGCCCATTACTGCCTGTTGGGTTGCAGCTTTCTGCAGTAATGCATTAAATTTTCAGAATAGGCTTTCTTCCCTCACAGTGTTGATTAGCGCTTGGAGTTAGATGGATATTTACCAAAGTAACACATCTTAAACAATTTAACAAAATGGAAACAAGCAAAAACCTCAAAACAAAATACTTTCACTTTTCCAAACAGATTGGTAGTTACCGTCCTGGCATGAGTGAGTTTGCCTGTTTGGTCAAAGTCATCGGTGCTTTTTCCCTGGGACCTATGCTGAACACCCCCCCAAAGCTTTCAGCCTTCTAATTACATGAAGGCACAAAAAATAAAAATTAGAACAATAAAAGGCATGAGCCTGGTGTAGTTTCAGTTCTACGTTGCTCCTAATGAAAGTCATGTGTGCAGAAACCTCAGTGATTTTGTCCTGGCTTACTGAAATTAAACAAAGACTCATACCTATTTATAATCCCAAGACTTCTGCCAGTAATATATATTATCACTATGGTTGCAAAAAACAAATAGCCACTTTGGAGGTATTTTTCACTAAAAATGAATGAGCTTGGATGGTTCCATGGAAAGATTTGCTGCTTGTGGTAGAGTAGCAGGGAAACATGAAGCAAGTGCGGCAAAGCAGTTAAAAGCAATAATGAACTTTATTTCTATGATGGTACCGATATTTACTGTCCCATTTCATTTCATCAGCTTGGTTTGCAATGATCTTCTGTCAGTTATATAGGCTAGATTTTCTATTGTATTTTCAGTAGGGAGGAAAAGCGGGATATTTTAAATAATTCTGTTTATTTTTAATTAGAAAGCAAGTAACTTAATTGCTTGTTCTTTTCTTGACTTGATTACATTTAACAAATACAACAGAGCCCTTACCAAAGTGTTCTTGAAGTAACGTAAACCACATGTACTGTCCCACACAGAAAGGACATCAAAATAGAACTTCTGAATGGTTTTATGTAGATGAGTTTATTGTGGCTAAATCCAATCAGCCTCCTTTTCTGCTACCCCGTTGTGTTCAGTGCTTACCAGTCACCGTTAACTGCATAATACAGTCCCTAGGAGAGAATGGCTGAAACACCATTTGTAATGGTAATATAGTAAAGCTACAGGTGAAGGCAAACCAGAAATCCATTCTCAAACTCTGCCTGATCCAAAAAAAATGCCTATTGCAGGGAATATGCTCTGTGTGACAGGACTGTCCAATATAATAGCAAGATTCGGACCTGGTGCTCAAGCGTTTCAGTGTCGTTCGTGTACCCTCACACACCGTTGGACTCTTCCAGATCCTGTTTTTTCCTGTTTTGTCTTTCAGTTGAATGTGCCATACAGGGCATCTTGGGCAAATCATTTCCTCTTCTAGTATATACGCATCCTGTCTCAGGACCAGGGAGTGTGCAACAGCGTTCCTTGGTGGTGGCAGCTATTCTGGGAAGACTTCTGTAAGCCGTTGGAAAAGTGAGACTTCATCTTTACTAGGGTATTCATGGTATGAGAACTACTTCTTTCCAGTGGTAAAAAACCTGAAGGTGGAGTGTTCAAATCTTGTTTGTCATACCTGCAATGTCTTGTCTAGATGAAATTTTCTTTTCACTTGTAATCATCTAAAAAAGATGTGATTTATTCCGGGGGGGGTGGGGAGGGGAGGAAGTTTTAAAAGACAAATTGCATCACGAAAACCTTTTTTTTATTTTTTTTTTTTTTTTTTTGGTGCTGTGGCTCTTTGTCACTTGCAGACGTGAATAGCTTGTTTAGGTCTGGCATCTTCCATAACCCCACATTAGTACTTGCCTGTCATATCAGGTGTGTAAAACAGGTCTGCCTATTATACAGTGAGCTGTGATTGAATCCTTTATTTATGACTTCTGCCCCACATTGCATTAATTAGAATGCAAATTAAGGGTTTCCTGGAAAGCTGCTGTTTACTTCTGCCATGCTTCACATGTTTCATTAGTCTCAGGACCCTGACGCAGTTGAGTTATGTCAATTTAACAAGTTATCAGTCAGTGGAGCTGTTGTAATTGTACACAGGGATGCACGTAGGCTTTCTGGGCTGCAATGTGGTGCAGCATTAGTTTTGCCTCCAGTGAAAGGTATTTGAACTATGTTATCTTGTCTTGTATTAGCTACTGGGGCTCAGCTAATTAGAGGTAACTTTTTTTTCAACAGCATAGCTTGATCCTGCATCTCAGCCTCTAATTTACACCAAAGTTTCTGAATCTGACTTTGCAAGACGCTTTTAACTGGGAAGCACAGTTTGCACTAGAGTGATTTTTTGGCCAGCACTCTTGGTAGTAACTGTGAATAGTCCATATCCCTGACTAGTGGGACTTTAAAGCAGATTCTGACTGAATAGAACACAAATTACAGGGTTTTATTGTTGTTTTGTTTTTAACGCAGTTAAACACAGGCTGAGTTTTCATGTATGTCTCTGGTTACCAGGCTTCAGTAGCTGACCCTCACTTGAGGAAACTGGCTGCTTTCAGTCCCTCTCTAGGTCCTATGGCATCTGCTGATGTTTGGCACCGGGGCCGGACTTGTTGTGCAAGGCTCCCTTGCCTTCCCAGCACGGACCCACGTAGCTCTGTGAGGGCCAGTGTCCTGTGTGGAGCATCTCTTGTCTGTGCTTCCTATAGCTGTGCGAGATGCAGAATTGAGAAGTGATGTTTTCTGTTTTCTAAAATATTGGGAATAATGTCACTTTGCAGAGAAATCCATTTAAAAAATAACCACTACTTTCTTCACTCTCAAGGTGCTGTGATGAAAGACTTATTTCTGAATGTGTTTAAGCCCCAGAGGAAAAATTTTCACGTAAGTTGCTCTGAAGGAGCTTACACCAACGTAGCTAAGAATTTGGCCCCTGGCACCGTTATTTTCCTCAGCTCTTACAGTGACAGAAGGGGGTGGAGGGAAGTAACCTATCCCACTTCTGTTTGAAAATATTTAGCTTGAGTGATGTGAAGATTTCAGTAGATCTGTGACAAGATCAAAGACTATAAATTATTTAACAGTGGTTCTGCTTTTGTGGAATTATTTAAAGTATCATAATTGCAGCTCAGCTTCCCAGCCTTCATTTTCAAGTCTGGAATTCTGTTGGGAACTATCATAATCACTGAAGAGTATAATATTACAGGCTGGGTATAAAAATATCTTTTTAATGACTAGCAAATTAGTGAAATGTCTTGACCTGAATCTAGACCAAACAGAAGACAGTGTTTTTATGGAGGGGGAAGAAAGACTAAATTGTCACCACATTGTTATTCTTGTTAAATTCTCCACTACTTAAAATGTCAGTTGATTAGATAAAATTTGTAACACTGTGCATCAATGCAAGTGATGAAGGGCTGTGTGTTACATGGTATCTTGGCATCTCTGCCCTTTTGTTTTCCTTTTAATGCTAGCATGTGCATTCTGTGACTGAAACTTTGAAAAATAAAGGCTATTCATTACTTTAGTACTCTGTGAACAATAGAGATCATGAAAGGCATCGCAGGGAACTCCTCTGTGTGTTGGCTCTTCAAGAAGCAAGATGAGCCCTTGGAGGGTTTTCTCATAGACTTCAAGTAATTGTTGTGTGCATGATCTGCCTGGCTAAACAGTTTGTGTCTGACTTCGCTGAAATAGGATCTAGAAGAGACAGGAGTTTCCCACTCTGTACCATGTGATTCAAAGTGTTAACTGAGTTATCCAAATTCTGCTTTGCTAATGAGCTGAAGGAAACTGAGCCCTCATGTTCTTGTGTGCAATCAGGTGTCAGTGGCGAACTTCTCAGTTTGAGCAATTTTGACTGTATAGTGAAGATACTGTGCAGGTCTCTGCGAATAAGGATTCTATTCCCAGTTACATTATCAATTTCCACTGTGATTTGGGACAAGTTACTGACCTTTCTGTTCTTCATTGCCCCCAAATTAAACCAGAAGTGATAATACTAACTGGTTTACATGGTGAGCGTTATATTACTGTGGCTGCGTTTGCAGTGCAGAGTCTCTATCGAAGGAGTGAAATAATAGCGGTAGTACAGACAGGGTGATGGCATTTTGCATTCATGGCAGGGTATAATAGGTATTTTGGGGACGGAGACTACCTTAGCATCCTGTGTTCACCAGACTCCTTATGCAGTGAGGCTGTAATCTGTAACTCTGAGGACCAAGAGCTGTACTTCAAAATGAGCAATAGGAGCCCAGAGATAACACGATGCAGGAACAGAGGTGGTCTCCATTCCTGCCTTTCTCTCTGAATGGCCGGGACTCATGGTGCTTCGCATTGCAAAGACAAATGAGAAAATTTTTCCGCACCTGGCTCCAATGAATGTGATTAGTCTTTAATTAATATGAGCATGAAGGAAATTCATAAATTAAATGAAAAAGACTGTTATTCTGAGACTTTGTGTCCTGGAAGGACCTGCATAGCAGGTTGGAGGCCATCTACAGCAAAGTTACACTCAGTACCTGCAAGTATTGTGGATGCATGTCAGATCAGTAATGTCTCCCAGAAGACAAGCACAATGCAAACAATCGTTTTTACTGTCAAATGTCATCTGTTAGATATCATCCTAATTTTCTCCAGTGACAAAAAGCAGACTTCATCCTCACTATGTCAAGTATTTCATTAGCCTGTGTGCAACCTAGTGCTCTGGCCCAGCTACTCTTCAGGCTGCGTGTTGACGTGCACTGGGGATCTGGAGTCTCCAAAGCATTTAGGCAAGTTTATATCGTGGTGCAGCCATTTCTTTCACTTCTCCACACTGAATGACATCCTCCTTCTCCTTGGAAATAGAGTAGAAATATGTTGCTTGGAGAGCTTACTCATTTTGTTACAGTTCCTTGCTGTCTAGTTTTGTTGAAGTTGTGCTGACAGATCAGGAAGGACTTAGAAAAGGATATCAGGAGATCAGAGATCTGGTAAACCTACCCACAGAAGCTCAGTCTAGTTAGTTTATCTAGCACCATGACCTAATGATATGCTAGATGTACTTTGAATGAAGAGCTTTCTGATTAGTGAATGGCTTTTTCCTCTCCCAGGAAAAGGGCTGGCAAAATAGGAAACAAGGCCCTTCCCCTTCCTTCTGTTTGTTGGAAAAGTGATTAACCATGGTTTTCCTAGATATGAGCTCTTCATCACTTTGAGTCTTTAAGATTTAAGTTTTTTATTTGTGGAGTCAGGAATGGGTTTTATGGCCTGTGGTTGCAGAAGCTGATGTTCAAGTAGACTTGGTCCTTGCAGTTGTATGTAACTGGCTGTAGTGACATTTCCAGCCCCTTCCAGCACTGCATCCCTCAGCCTGTGTCTTCCAAAAACCCCGTCCTTTGATTTTTGAGATGAAAGAAAGTTTGAATGAAGCAACTACTGACCTAAGATTTTCCAGTGTAAGAGGTCAGATGGCCCATGATCCTTCCACGTGACCATAAAGCTGAGACTCTACAAACTTGACAAGTGGAAGCTGCTCTTCAATGGAAGAAGCTCCAAACCCCTTGCTTTACCAACAAGATTTTGCCTCCCTTGGTGAGGCTGTACTATATGCAGTCAAGCTTTGGAAAGCTCCCAGATACATTCTGCACTCTACAGAGACTAGATAGCAGTGAAATCTCATTTTGTGTGTGCCCTGGAATTACTCCTCATCCCTCTTTATAATAAATGAGAGCTATTTGGCTACAATCTTTCTAAAGCTGTAATGCACCGGCGTCCTGGAGTGCAAGAGTCCTATCTTAGATGGCTACATTCAAAACATACCCTAGGGACTGTTAGAGAAATTTATAATCATCCCTTTAGAATCCCAGGATTAAATTCTAAGTGGCAAGCAAATAAATAAACAATGCTTCTCCCTAATGCCTATTTATTTACTGTAGATCAATGGAACATTCAAGGATGAAATTGGTTTTCTTAGAGGATTAAAAAAATATTTTAAATAGGCTTTATTATGAGAATTAATATTGTGGTTTCTGGAAGGGTGAAGTGTTAGTGTAAGACAGGATATCATAAACTGTTCCATTCTGAAATAAGTATTTAGGGGTAGGAGAAGAGAAATTAAGTTAAAAGGACACCTCCTTTTGGTTCAACAGTTTGACACCCTCCTAAAAGAAGTCTTTGAAGTTGCCTACTGTTGCTGGAAACTGGGCAAACAGTGTAGAAATGTGCACAGCAGAAAAGCATTGACACACTGTGGTGTGCCAACACGTGTAATTGCAATACCTGTTTGGGGTAGATTGTTTTGTAACAAGTCCTGCTGTTTCCCCTCTTCTTGTACCTGGTCGAGAACAGCAGATGACATCTGTATGCATAAGGGGCAACCTCAGCATGTGCAAAGCCCAGATGCTGTACTGTCCTTCCACCTCCTCTGACCAAAATGTGTGTGGATATGAGGCAGGTTTCTCCTGCTGTTGGACTAGACTGTGACTGTTGATACTGTTTTTCTTCTCTTACTTTTCCCTGGACCCCTAGTCTGTCTGAGTTTGGAAGGGAACAAGCAAATTATTTTGATTCTGCTTTACCATAAGGAAGAAGAATAGTAGGAGAGGAGGGTTTAGGGCTGTTTACTGAAGTTCAGAGTGGTTTGGAGTGCTGTGGATTGGGGCTCTGGTTGCTGCCACATCATAAAAAAGCAGAGCAATCTCTTTTCACATTTGAGAAAAACAAACCAAAAAAACGTGAAGAAACAATATTGGCAACCATAGAATGAAAGAAGGGTCAATGCAGTCTGTAAAACCAGAGTTGTCAGACCGTAACAATAGTGAATGTCCAGGTGAACCACAGACTTGTGAAATGAAAATCTAATCTTGAAAATATATTATGTTTGTGCGGAATGTTGTTTTTCTTTTCTGTTTTTTCCTCTCCATGGTTTATGAGCGAGTGTTAGTGTTCTCAAAGGCTTAACAGTGTTGCAGCTCTGTTGATCAAGATCTAGGTCTTGAATGTAGTCTCTACTGATGAGAGAGTGAAGAGAGCTCTCTGTATGGTGTACATTGAATCTATATGGGCATATATAGGTTCTCTATGAGCTTCTCTGTATGCTGTATGCCTCTTCTGTACCCTTCCATTTTTAAAATTGTTTTATCTGCAGTACCTGCACATGTCCTTTTTTTAAAGTCCTATTCCTACTGCGAACTTCATCCATGCTGCTTGTTTTGCTGCTGTGATGGGGGTATCGTCTGCATGGTTCACTTTCAAGGCTGTAAAATCCTCCTGTTGAAGCTGAGTCTATCTTATGGCTTTATAGTGCACAGTCAGAAGAGTTTGCACCAGGGATTCATGTCCTTTCAAGATAGGGAGAGCCTGTTATTCCATTTTCTAGAGGCAGTAACTACTTGTGATCATGGCAAGTCAAGAGTGAAGGTTCCTTTTGACTAATTCTGTGAGCACAGGTCTTGTTTTCTGATTTAAAACTGATGTTCCACAGGATAAGATGATCCTGCCAGGCTGCCGTGTACCCCTCCAGCCAGGCTAAGCAAAAGAGTTAAATATTGTGGGACATCTGTGACTCACAGGCTCCATGTGGGAGACAGGGATGGCAGTGATGGAAGCAACTATGAAAAAGAATAACAGGAGAGTTTGGTTAATGATGGCTGAAATCTTCTGAAAAGGAAGGAGGGGAAGAAATTAGAGTACTAGATAGTGAATAGGAGCCTGAAGGATGTGGAAAATATGTACAGTGGCAAAGAGACTGCAGAGGTCTATAAATGATGCAGGAAATTGTGAAGGCTGAGATACAGTTGGGGGACTGATTATATATATACGATGGACTTAAAAATTCTTACAGGCATCTGGAGGGGTTACGTGAAAAAGAAACTTTGCATGATGGGACTAAAAGACATTGCTAATTGATAAGTATAGACTCTGCTTTTGAAAGGCCATGAGTATTTTAAAAGATGGGAGGGTTGATTGCAGGCTTTGCAAATGAGCTCTGTGTGTGTTGGGGGGAGGTGAAATATTTCTCTACACTTTGTTGGAGGACTAGAGTTTTGGGGTTGTTGTCAGGGAAGTGCTTATGGTTGTAAATTGCATTTTTTTAAACTCTCTTTAATTTAAAAGTCCTTTGTCCCATTTGCTGCATTAGTCTTAGTTCTTGCTTTAGGCTTATATTAAAAGTTGGCAGTCTCAGCTGAAGGAAAACTGGGGGATAGGTCAGATGCTAATTAATTTCATGCTAATTGTGCCATAATTTGAAATCCAGTGGATTAGTTTCTGTGGGAGAGCTGAAATATAAGGAAAGGCAAAAATGAATAAGGATAATTAATCTCTGTAAAATTGCTTGAGATGCTCTAAGAAAAAGAGGTTTTGTTGTTGCTTTTATTTTTTGTTTAAATTGTTTTAAAGGCGCCTGTGCCATGGATTACATGAAAGATTCATTTCTGCTGAATGACACCTCTTTGTTCCCAAAACACCTAAAAGAAACACCCCAGCATCTGGCTGTGCTCTTGGTGAGGATTCCCTCCCCATAGGATGAGCAATTGTTTTTGGACAGGTTCACCATGGAAGGATTGAGCTGGGTGCCAGCTGGAGCCTCGTGCCAGGCGGGAATGGCACTACTCAGCCCCCTCTAGCCCACTGAGTTGAAGGACAATCCCAGCAGTTCGAGGTGGATTTTGTGAGCTGTGCTCTTGAGCGTGCTACTGCACCGAGTTCAGCAGAGACCCTGTGCGAGGGGAGCGAGCGCCAGTGGGTTTCTGAGCAGATTCAGCTGTCAGGGTGCTGCATCATCATTGCATCCTGAACTTCTGAGCTTCTTCTGTGCCTGCTCAGGGGAGGGAGATACCTTACCTGAGAAGATGGTCGTTACATACAGCATCCTTGCACAGGGGGGAACTGTTCCCATTCCCCCAACATGGGAGGGTAGTCCAGACCTTAGAGCTGAGTTCCCAGAGAAAAGAAAATGTTACTTGTCTATTTGTTTCCTTCCTAGAAGTGGATGATGCTGGAATGGATAACAGGTGGATGTAAACCACTCCTCCTTGTTCTCTGTGCTTCCCTCCCACTGAGTCTCCAGTGGCTGGTTGGAGAGCTTGACTTGGAGCCAGGCTGGGGGTAGTAGTTTACTGCTGGCCTGTAACGGCTGTCAGTTACCACATGCCCTGGAGAATAGCGGTCATAGAGGTAGAGCTGCGACTCAGAGGTGGGTCCCACGCACACCATCTCTAAGGTCTTTCTCTTATGCATGGAGCACCAGGCTCTGCTTGATGTAAAAAAAAAACACCACCTGTGTGTTTCCAGGCTGACTCCACACAAAGTATCTCTGCATGTGGTTGATGATAAGGCTGTGAACTTTCTTTGGAGTCTTCTCTTCACCCATTATTGGCCTACTAGAGTTCAATCACCTAGTTTTGAACCATCGCAGAGCAGTGACTTCCCAAGTAACTGTCTCTTGTAAATCCAAGGAGCTCCAACTCAATGAGGAGTTAGAGGGGAGCAGTGCGGTTTTCACAACTGAACTTTTATTTTGCTTTCTACTTGTGAACACCAAGCAGAAGTTCAAGTAACATAGAAAACAGAAAGCTTTATGATTAATTACATCTGGTATAGATATAATTTAAACATATTGACTTGTCTGAAGTAAGTGCCAGACAGTGCAATAGGGGAGACAGGAAGTGGCTGGTGGAGATTGCTGAACCAAGCTGGAATCAAAAGTCAGGGAGGGGAAGCGCATCATCATTTAACTTTGCTCAGCAGCTCAGCAGAAAACTGATGCAATTGCTGATGGACACCAATATCAAAGGGAGAAAAATCATGACAAATTCTTTGTGCTTTTAAAATTAATGTAAAGCTAATCAATAGCTTGACTTGGTGTAATATAAAAAGATAGTACTGGGACCTCCATTAAAATGATTTTTCTTTAAACCTATATTCTGTGATTGCTATTAGAAAAGTTTTAGAAATAATAATGGCAGTTAAAAGAAAGCTTTCTAATTCCCACCAGGTTGTTGCATTTCACTGCAACTAGTCTGCAGCTGCGCTGGGAACTAGGTAATGTCAGCCTTTGAAAGATTATATTTTCTTTAGCTTTTTTTCTTTATGGACCAGTAGGTCCCTAGGAAAATTTAAGATAGCTTTTAAATGGGGTCAGGGATGGAGAGAAGGAGAAACTATTTGACTGGACTATACTCACTGTACTAAAAGAGCTCATGGCTTCCCCCCCGATCCCGTCTCTCTCCAGCAAACTGTGACCATATGGGAATCAGTGAGTCAAAGTTCAGAAACCAACCAGCTGCCTTAGGTTTCTGATAACAGATCATATTGTGATGAGGGCTCACTTATCTTTGGTAACCTGTGCATCTAAAATCAGAATATGTGTATTTTTCTCAACTTCGTGGGTGTATTTTATCACCCTGGGCAAACATTCTTCACTCTCTCAGTCAAGCTGGTCATAACTGTTTAATGGTTACGACTGTGCCATCTGTGTAAGTGTTACGTTGTTCACTGCGGTCCTCCTCAGAGATGCCTATTCATCTCAAATTGTGTCTCTGCGGGTGCTGGTCACAGAGACTCCACAACTCGGCACCCCTGGAGCTGACTGGTGATTCATGCCTCCAGAGTTTCATGACACTGGCCGTGCAGCAGCCAGAAGGGAGCCTTCTGCCCCACGCATTTCTCCCTCCTCCTTTCCTGAAATGTGCTGGTCATCAGGAGATTGCAGCTATGCAAAAAATTTTGCACAATGTGTGGATTTTGTGCAACCAGGTGAAATTTACCTCCTTGTGGCTTTAGAAATGGTCTTTTTCTGTCTATGCAGGGCACTTGTCCAAGTGCAGGTGTTCTGGTTTTACTTTGCTGAGCAGCCTCTGCTATGAGAGTGCTGCAGTGTTTGCTGGTCTGTGCTTATCTTTGGGGAACACAAACTAGGTTGGTCAGGCTTGCTGCCTCTCTGCAGTCTCAAATTGAGATCTCAGCTTCCCTGTCATCTCAGATTAAATCTCAGCTTCTGTGTGCTGATGTTCTGAGTCCCCTTCAGACTCAGAGCAGGAGATGCCTGAGACTTCAGATGTTGTAACTCTGATCCTACAAAGAGATGTTCCTAAACAAGGAGTTCAGGGTAAAGAAGAAACATCTAACCACAAATGTTCTGTGGTTTTCCAAACCCTTCTTCAGTCAATGAACTTTGCCTAAATGCAGAACAAGAAGTATTTGGCGACACATAGTACTTTGAAGATGTCAGTAGGAGGAGCAGAAGCCATAGAGGAAGTTTGTGAAATGAAAGGAACAAAGGACAGGATGAAACCATGGAGACTAAGGAGAAAACACATCTGTATGGAGGAAGCCTAGATTTGCTGAGTAGTGCTAGAGGAGAAATGATCATCAGGCTTTTCCTGTGAAAAAGTGCTGATAGTTTCTTCCTTCCAATATTAAGACTGTTGATGGTTTCTGCAACTGGAAGGAGAGATGGGAGGGTGTTTAGCTTAGAAGTGGTAGATGCTGAGGTAAAAGTAAAAACAAAGCAAGAAACATCAAATGAGAAAGTAGAGGGGAGAAAAGCCAGACCAGGAGTCAGGAATGGGTGAGGGAACCATAACTAAAGACTACATAGGACGGGGGAGATGCTGTGACCCCTTTTCTTGAAGCATCTTATTCTTGCTCAGACAGTTACTGCATCATTCTAGGCAGCTAGCTCTGCTCTGTAATTATTGCATGTTCTGCTTAGCTTTTCACTTGACTCTCTCTTCCTACTTTCTCCTCCAGGAAGATCCCAGAGCAGCAGATCTCAAATCTGGGAAGCATTTCCTACTAGATCTTCTTTAGTCTGTGCCTGGGCGCAGCCAGTTATGAGACAATGCAGTGACTACAGCTGCCAATCTTGTATAAGCAGAGAGGGGCAAGCTGGCAGATGAGTCAGAAGATCCTAGTTTGCTGCAGATGCTCCTGTTGAACTTGCCAAGGCTGAATCGTGGTTCTGTGGAAGCTTCTCATCTTCATTTTTTCAGAGGTCCTAGAGGAGATGATTTCAGGATTTGAGGTTCCTCATTCTCAGCAGCTGTCTACAGTACCTATATGAGTGAGATAAAGTTGTAAAATGTTTTTGTCTTGTATGCTGTCCTTTTCCCGAGTTGGTCCTGTGAGTTTTTTGATTGTGAGTGGCAACTTCCAACAGGAATGCATACAAGGAAGCTTCACTACAGTTCCTTTTTGACAGTAGTGGCCACAGATATGATTTCTCCATAAATCTATTTTACCTTTATGTGAATTATTGTGTCTGCTCTGGCCACAATGAGGCTAATAACCCATGTTATGTGTCTGAAGCAGGTTATTCAGCGAAGAACTGGAATAATCTCCTTTTTCTGCCTCAGTGTGATTCTTAAACATGGTATAGGGTTTCTGTATGAACTCTTACTTAGGACTTCATGCAGACAGATGGTGGCATGGGAGTGGAGGGAACCTCCAAAGGTTAATGTGAGCATTCGGGTGGGTTGGTAATGGAGTGTCACTGTGGGGGAGATTATGAAGGCCTGGAGATGGCATTGTGTGTTGTTTTGAAAGCTGCCAATTGTTGTCAGTATGTTGACGATTATTTTCAATTTGTTTTGTTTTGTTTTTTAATTGTGGAAATGTTCCCAGAAGCTTAGTAAATGAGGACATGTTCTTATAAATAGTCAGCTAGTATGTTAAAGCTCACACGGCCCAGCTTTGGTTATGAAACCTACTTCTTTAAGTTGGTATCATTTGTGTTCAGAAGAGGTGCCCCTGGTTGCGGGATGAGGCTATTTCTCTCATTCTGTGAAGCACTAGAGACTAGAATGTGCTTCTTTTAAAACAGACATGCAGCTTTGCAAATGGATTTAATCCCACTGCAACACATGGCTCTGTTTGTGGACATGGGATGCCAGAAAACCACAATGTATTCTGAATGATATTTGTAAGCTTCGTGCAAAACTGCTGAAC
>NW_010101018.1:69529-89866 GCF_000699245.1 Pterocles gutturalis
CTAGTCTTAAACAATTAAGATCAAGATTGTGCTTGCAGAGGTGTTACATAGCTAGTTTTCTTCCATCCCTTAGAGGTTTTATTTTTCGTAGATGATGGAGATTGTAGAAACTTCTGGGTGTCCATTGCATTCACAAATAGTCAGCAAAATACCATCCGGAGTAGCTCTGTGAGATTTCTTCTTCCTTTTGTGCATGCTCAGGATCAAAACTAGTCGGCATCCTCACAGTGAGAAATTGGTTAGTAATTTTCAATACTGTAGTGGTGACATGGGAGCTGTGGAGAAAAGTACCAAAGCCGGTATCTGAAAGCCAAGTGTGAACTGGCAAGGTCTGAAACAGATGGGAGGTTTTTAGCTTCTGGCTCACATAGTTGCGTGAGTCCCATGGAAAATGTGTGACTTGTACCCCTATGTTATTTAGCTGCTAATAACATCTCTGTGTCTTCTTGCCTGTACAGCAAAACTGGTCGGGGTGTGTGTGTGCGTCCTATGGTGTGACATCGCATAAGGTATTTTGGCAATACAAAAAAAAAAAGAAAACAACAAAAAAAACCCCAAAGGTAAAAAAAAGAGATCTATTTGGTTTTTAACTGTGCTATCCCTCACCAGTGTCAATGCACAGATTAAAGCCAATTCTGCTCCTTCATTGAACCTTCATTCACTTTCTTTTCCTCTACATGAGTATTCACAGTGATTAACTGCAGCCATCCCTGTGCTGACTTCTCTGAATGGGAGCCTTCCTGCCTTATTTTGTGCTTAGAGCTGTGTTGTACTTCTCCAGTCGACGCTGCATGGTGAAGCAATGAGCGGAATGGAGAGTTGAATTACATATGATTTCTTGATGGCTCTAGTGAGATGAAATGAGCACTACTTACAGAGTAAGTAATCCCTCACTGTGAACATGAGTGGCAGAATTTAGCTCTTTTGTTTCTGAAAACTGATGTTTCCAATTCTATGCATTTTTCAGTTCTGCACTGTTTTTCATAGAGAGAGAAATAAAACTTGCAAGGATGGTAAGTTTTGCTTTGCTGCTGGTAAAGTTGGTACTACAAAAACTTTTTTGCAAAAATAGCCTACACTAACTTGTGCAAAGTAACACCTTGATTTACACCAGTCCAAGATTCAAAGCCTTCAAATTCATCTGTGGGAAGGAAATACATTAAGGGAAGTTATTAGAAATTCTTCTCCTTATGTTTTCCTTCCATGTCTTCTGTGGTCCATCTGTGAAACCATAAGACCATAAGAGGGAAGCATAGGGAGTGGGAGATCAGCATAGTGGGAAGACAAAAACAATGAAACCTCAATGAATTGATGATGAAAGGGAGGGAGACAAAAAGACTCTGAAGAGAGCTGTGGATGAGCTGGGGGAAAAGAAGGGAGAACATAGTGTCCAAATGCCCAAAGGAAAAGAAGAGGCCACAGCACTGTCAGCCAGTTAAGCAGGTATGCGGAAAGGAATGAACACGGGGAGAACAGCAATAAGCTGATGCAGCTTGCAGCATGCAGAACTGGAAACAGGGTTTTCAGAAAGGGAGGGAATACGTTTTGCCACTTGTGTTTGTAATGAGTAGGATCTTAGTCTCTGAATGCTTTGCCTGTCTTTTCAGTGGAACAACTGGAGAAATCAGGTGTGATTCCGAGTGAATGAGAGAGGCAGCATCTGGCTCTAAATTTGCTTTATTCCTTCTGCTTCGTGTCAATGCCACAGAATAAAGTTTTGTATTAGGGAAATTGGAACCTTCACTAAGAATGTATATCACATTAGATGATGTGTTACTGTTCCCTGTCTTGAGCATCCAAAAATAGCTTGCATGGACATGTGGGGTAGGTTCTAGGCTCTGATGAATGAAATTTAGTGTTCCACGGGGAAAGAGAGAAACACTGTAATGAAATCACCAGCCTTAAACTAAGCTGCTTTTCTTAGGTGGCTCCCCCACATCTTAGCAAAAAACGTCTGTGCAGGTTCAGTCAAGCTGCCTGTTGAATAGTTTGGCCAAACGCAGGAAGCAAGATCTTTGACCTTCTGCAGTGTCCTCATTGTAGACGCATGCATATAATTTCCAGTAATTTAACAGGAGCTTTAGTTTGAAAAAGATTTGGGTTTTATTACTTTCATTCATCATCATTAACTCATGCCATGTGCCGGAGAGGAGGGAATGACATATTTCCGCAATTAGATTCAGTATTTTGCATGAAAAAATGAGCTGTTACAGCAAATGCTGCTTTTGAAATAGGGACTAAACCAATGCAAACAAAAGTTGTGATGTGTGCTTGGAAGAGAAGAGTTAAAAAAGGATATTTTTACAATGAAGTCGTCTTTAACTTGTGGTTAGAAATGATTTAGCCTTTTAACCTGTTCCTACTGTGTACTTGGCTTACATTCAAAAAATGTTTTCATCCAGTACCTTGATGCACTTCTAATTCATCTGTTACAAATATGCTCTACTTTCTGCTTACTCTTAAAAGGTGCAGTGGCTTCATCTGCTGAAAGTACCTTTGCGTAGGGCTGCTTCAGTTTGCAGGGGCAGTGTGAAATTTCATTTGATTTTTAGTTCGTGTGGGTTTGCTTTGCTTGAGTTTTGATTTAGCTGAGCCCAACAACTTAACACAAAACACAGCTAGGAAAATCCTATTTCCTATGGCGTGGGATGCAAAAGGGATCAGTTCTTCAGGGTGGCTTGGCTCGGAGCTGGGGTGCACTAAAAGGGTTTCACTACACTTTATTTTTTAACCCTTTGCTGAGCAAGCTAAATTGCAAGGGCCTGATCCTGGTTTCTGTGAAGTGGAAGGGAAGTTTGCTGTCAATTAAGATGGGAACAACATGGGGCCCAATGTTGGTAATGAAACCCAAAACCAGGCGAGCTTTATGTGGTCGAGTGTTCCTGCCAGCATTCCTCACAACCGTGTGTGTGACACATGCTCCCTTGATAATCTAATGAAGAATAGGAGTAGACCCAAACATGTATTTTATTTTATGTAGCAGGCTCCATTTTCGGTAATTTGCTTTTTCTCCTTGTATGTGTCTCAGGTTTGTGGATGTTAGCATGAGCCAGTACTCCTGATAGCTTTTCTGTTTCCCTTCTTGGGATGTTGGTTTTCTTTTCTGCAGGTTCAATTACGTGTGCACATTCATCTACAATTAGTTCCTGTTCACTGGAGGATATTTTGCAGAGCTCTTTATGCAGCATTCATAATACTCTTATCCATGATTTGTATTTCTTACTGACAGCAAAAGTTCAATCCTTTTTGCTGCCGTTTTATTCAGTTTATACTCTATCTAGATAAACTACTTTCAAGTTTTATAGTGGAAGTTTAAAAATTTGGTTGAGATTTTCCCTTCTAATTCAATTGTGCATTGAATTCAGTTCAAATTTAGATTTATTTGTACTGTTTTTAAGGTATTTAAAAATGTAAGCTCCTTATTTATCAAGATTTCTCTAGTGATTGCTCTCTTACATTGTTGTCATAATTCTCACCGGATTTTTTTTTTTGTTGTTGTTGCTCTCACTCTTCGGAAAAAATTATTCTCATCTTTTGATTAGGCTTGCCAGTTCATCTCTGTTTCAGAAGGTAAAAAAATGATTGTTTGTGTTACGGCACTCAATTACCTGTGTTAGTAGTGAGTATATGTGCATAGGTGTGGGTGATGGGGAGATTTGCATGTGTGGGTGTGTATATATATGTATTATCTTCACATGTGTGATGCATGTACCCACATCTACTTTGCCTCTTTCTTGGATTCTTCCATTTCCACTGTGAACATCCCATTCAGAGATATTGCTGCCTCTGGACAGGAGACAGAAAGTGCAGAACTACTTATAAAAGTGAAGTCCAAGCCACCTTTGTTGTGGCATGCTCCCCGTGAAAGGAGACAGGAGGAGGTAAGGAGGTAAATCTGATGAGCTTTCTCTACACAGCACGGAATCAGCTCTCCTGCTGCACGACTGTGTCCCCATGCCTGTGCTGTGCCACAGGCCCAGGGCTCCATCTTTGCTCTCTGACAGTCCAGCTGCACAGAGGAAAACTACTATGGTTTCTCCTTGCTCCAGCTACCCTCAAGACTCTTTTTGATGGAATATCCACCATGAAAAAGTAATGAAAAATGTCACCTAAGCTCAGGTTTTAACATATTTTCTTGTCACCTCGCTAAGGGCATGCAAGGAAGAATTCAGTCCTAGTTCCATTTCTCTCCTGTATCTTTAGAAAAGCATCATGCCTTCCTTGGACCCTTGTCTATAAGAAGGGTAAAACTTGCCCTTTGCACATCTGGGACCTCGGTTCTTACACCTCATTTCAAACATACGTAGAAGTCAGCACAAGACTATTGGAGTAAAAACTTTGTTTGTCTCTTGGATAAATTTGCATGATGATATGCTAAAATGCAGTCTCTAGCGTTTGGTATAGACAACAGAGAAGAAATTTCACCAGTAATTTGTTTCTTTTGCTAATAATTCATCTGACTATTGATCTAGTTTGAGTTTGGCTCCAGCTCTGCCCTTCAGCAACTTTTGTAAACAGTTTTTTTCTTATCTTCATGAGTCAGGGTTTGACTTTCCCACTCTGTGCTATAAATTACACCTGTGTCTCCAGTACCGTGCTAATGCCTGGGATTTAGTGAGAAAAGGAAGGAATTTGAGCTCAACTTTTTATTCTGGAAGGCTTTGCCTTTTCCATTACTTGAGCTCCACACTGAGACATCTTTCTCTCTGTTCTTTCAATACATTGACACACAGAAGAGCAGCCTGAAACAAATTAATTTCCCACTTTTTTGGAATTTGTTTCACTGTACCTTCTTAAGTTTTCAGAGTTATGATTTAATTAGCATTTAAAGGTAAAGTGAGGAAGGGTCGAAAGACTCCTCAATGTAAGAAACATACCTATAGAAGCAGATAAGACTTGCTGCACTCAGGGAGATTATTAGTATGAGGCGAGTTTACTCAAGAAATTGTAGGATCAGGCCCATGATACTGAATTTGATTTAATTCACTCATACATAATGATTACCTACAGCTCTGAACAGATGTAGTAATGACTACAATTACTTGCAGATCATTTTTTATTATGATTAAACCTGTACATTATATTATTCTTGAGGCAGCAGTTTTTAATATTCAGCTTTCTCCCCTCCCTCATCAACATTGACTGTGTACAAGGTTAGAGGCACAGCCCCAGTTCAGCAGTGAATACCTTTCTGCCGTGGGCCAGTGTTGGGTTTGCTTGGAGTCCATTGGCATACGCACTTAATGTTCAAAATTAATCTTTGGAACATCAAAATTGCATGCATGTGTGTGTGTTTTCAAATGTATTTCGATTGTGAAGCCACCACCAGCTTCAAAAGAGCAGCCTCAGGGTAACGTTGAGTGTGCAAATGAAACTGTCACCTCTAATGTGTCTCAGTGACCATGGACTAAAGCAATGGAGTGGCCAGCAACCTGACCTCGAAGTTTGGTTGTCCCCTGGGAGCTTTCACCTGACTCAGGTTGGTTTTGCTGGAGCCAGCAGATTCCTGCGTTCCACTCCCAGTTCTGCCCGAGTCTCTTTGCGTAAGCCTGAAGTCTACAGACTGCCTTTTAATTTAGTCTTCTGTGAGATGAGGCTATGAGTTGGTTTGAGAGCAGAAAGGCTTGCTGTTTGGCTTGAATTGAGTTGTGGTAGGGAATGCTGAGGATATGCAAAGGGTCTTGTGTTTCTGTGCGTATGAGAGAACAGGATTATTTGAACAGGGCATTTGCCATATGTTTGTCATTCATGTGTGACATTTGTCTCATCTTTTAGATTAAGCACAGCAAATACTGCAAATAGCCACAATGGCACTAAATATAACTAAACATTAAAAAGTCATTTTATAAGCTTATTTGCTCTATATTTTTGGTAAAAATTCTTAGTGACAATTGGAGGCCAGGTTAGAGAAAATCAAAAGGATCTCATTGTCTGTGAAGATTTTCTAATTAAGAGAGCAAGTTTCGTCAGCTGCCTCCTCCCTCAATATTCCCATTTCAGTGAAAAGAGATTTGTCAAAAAATACTCACCACTCTTGACTGTGATTCTTTATCTGCATAGGGAGGGTCATTGCAGCAAACAAAGACATCTGTCACAGTCCTTGTCATCTGTGTTTGTTTCTGGATTTGTTCTTCTGATGAAAGCCATGACAAAATCTCTGGTCATGATGAGGCAATTTTTAAAAGCATTGAATTGTGGTTGGGAGGTGAAAAGATGTTTGCTTGTGGAATTTCTACTCAGCTGGATGACCAGGAAAGAACTTGTTAAGGAACATTTTTCTTCATGTTGCTTCATGGCTTATAGTCTTGATATCTAGTTTACAGTAGTTTTAGGTATCCTCTTGATTGAAGGAGGTGACACCAAAAAAAAAAAATTCTGGAAAATTGCTACTCACAAACACTTCCTATTGCTGAAAGTGTCACTTTAAACCAGTGCATTGCACCTAAGGCAGTGCGATAACAGAGCAGAAAGAGAAAAAAAAGACTGATTCACAGCAAAATGCCAAATTGTAGCTATAGGAGTTAATTCTCTGCATAAAATGGGTGAAAGGAGCATCAGTACTCTTAACAATTAAATTTGTCGTAATGATTAGCTGCAGTAATGTTCAGGAGCTGTGGGCTCTCTATTGATCACGAGAAGATGATGCGTGTTACTCGATGAAGATGAATGATGTTGCAGAGTGACAAGTTGATGGCTTATAGATTGAACAAAGCACCCTATGTTTTATCACTTGGCATATAGTCAGAAAGGGTTACTGTGATCTGCAGCGTCTAGTGGTGTGCTAATAGCCAGGTAGGTAAGAGCTGACAAGATACTCAAGGTATGGTCTTATAAAAAGTCATTGACCACTTTAAGGGACACTCTCTTAGTGCTATGCATAGCAAGCTAGGCATAATTGCAAACCAGGAGGCCATTTGTCATAAAGATTATTACTAGGTGGTTAAGCGCTTGAAAGGCTAGCACTTGATGCAAGACCTTCCCTATAAAAACTTGGCTATAGGTCGGTAATTTGCCAATGTTCCTGGGTCAGGAGAAAGCAGCTTAAGATCAGGAATAATAGTAGAACATTTTAGAGCTGTCGGGTACAATACCAGAAGCAGAGGAAGTATTAATAATTTTCATTATAAAAAGACCATATCAGATTTGGGGCAGGGGGGAAGTCACAAAGGAATCTAGTTGAAGATTTGAAGAGATACTTCAAAAGACTTCGTTAATACAAAAGGATAGATGAGCCCAAGAACAAAAGAATAGGAGAGGAGTTGGCAAGTATAAAGCCAGTAGAAGAATTATAATAACGTCGTACGTGGGATATTTGAGTGAAAAGCTAAAGAGAAATTAAAACAAAGGTATCTTTAAACTTTTCAGACCAATAAGGTCATTAAGGATATTCTCCAAAAAGGTAAGATGAGGTTTTTTACTGGAGGTGGCTGTAAAACTTAATTTTCACTTTTTGAACACAAATGCAGTGTTGGCATGAGGAGTGATAAGAAAAGCAGCAGAGGACATAGCAAGAGGTCATGCAGAGAGCTTACAGCCTTTTTCGTACACAGTCTAGGGCTGAGTTCTTCAGTTCTTTGGGAATTTCACTGCTTTTGTGAGACAACAGCAATTGTAATTCTTTCTTCTAGGGCTTAGAGTGTAGTCCAAGAGCTTAATAAAACAACGTGAAGGAAAGCTCATTTACTTGACTTTGTATGCAAGTTCACATTTGAAACTGAAGAGCAAACAGTGCCATGAGATACCCATTGTGGCTCATGAATGGAAAATGAATTATGTTGTTCAAGTATCATGTTCACTTGCATATTTCCACGTTGCAAAACAATGGCTTACAAAATACTGCACACAGCATGCCTATAATTTTGGGTTGCAGTTGAAGGGCAATTTAGTAATATTGTGCCCAAAGGCTTCAAGCAGCATTGACACAGTTTTGGCCCCTTGTGATGATCCCTTTTTGAAGACACAATAATGACCTGGTTTATGTCCCAGGGAGCTTCCAATCTAATTGAAGAAAAGATCCAAGAATGCTGATGATAAACACGAAGGGAGAGAATGGATGAAGGGAAAAGGAGAATATCCACTTACCTACTGGTAGTAAGAATACCTGTCATCTTTACTGCTGTGCGTATGTTCCAGCACTGTAAAGCACCGGTGAGTTGATCCCAGTGACATACATGCTGCAGCAACAAGGTGTATTAATGTGGAGGTTCTGCAGCTTGTGCTCACTGAGCTCTTAGTCTAGATGGCTGTAATTTCTTTGGGATGGAGGGAAAAGCGTGTATCTAGTTTTCCGCTGCTCTTCATTATTGTAACTTACTTTTTAGGTGCTGTATCCAATACTGTGGGAGTAGGGTACGGATAAGCTGTACCCTAGCGTGCTGAGGCTTTGCTGCTATCAGAGACTGTGCCAGTGCCAGTATGGCTGGTGGGAAGGGGCAATTGGAACTGGTTGAGATGACGCTTGCTCTTGGATGAAGGAGTAGGTTTCTTCTCAAGCTACGGTGGAAAAGCTGGTTCATTTCTCACAGGAAAAGGCAAACACTGTCCTGTGTGCAAAATTTGGGTTAACAAAATATCTTTTTGGAGTAAATGAGTGGAGGACAGAGGTTCTGTTGAGTAGACTCTGTTAATTGACTTCTTTTCCTGGTGTGCCCACATTTTTGAAGAGACACACTTTTACACCTATGTGCATCTCATTGGCAGCTTTTGTAAATAATTTTAAAGTGTTCTTCTCCTCCATCAACATCCTGCTTCCTGTGCAGGCTTTTTTTCATTTCTTGATTATTTTAGTCCACTGTTCATTGTTTGCAGAGATACTGTATACACACTATTTTTAGTTGACTGTCCAAAATTAATTACTGTTGCTGATTTGGTTGCACTACATCTTGTTTTATTATCAAATTTACTGTCAAATGGAAGATCAATGTTATAGTACTATGTCCTACTTCATGGATTAAAAAGAGTATTTGTTCTAATAAAAATATCAAGAAAAACATGCAGAATGCTCTAAGAATGGGCAGCACTCACAGTCACAGCAGTTAACAAATGTGCTACATCTGATCTGAGATTAAGATACAAAGAAAGAAGGATTAGAGGTTCAATGAATTGAATAGGATCTGAGGACCAAGGTTACAGAAAAAAACAGTAGTTTTAAACATGCCTATAAGAGAAGGTAATTTACTATGCATGACTTAAAAGCATAAAATCCTTCAATGATGCAGTTCTGGATCAACCACATAAAATGATGATGATTGCCATTATAAATGGTTTTGAAGATGGTCATGTCTTATGTACTTTTTTGCTCTTGTGAGTAAATGCATATATAAGATTTCTTCCAAAATTAGAATGCATGGCTATCAATCATTTATACTAAGCACAGATAGTCCTGCTCACCTGTCATGGCATAAAGTGCATTTATTCATTCTGAGCAAACTGCAGTAAGATGCTTTCTTTTGTTGTGGAATGTAGGAATGTTGTATGAATGTGGAATGTTGCTGTGTTATTACTGAACTTTTTTTTTTTTTTCTGACTTCAGTTGTAAGGAAACAAAAAATAGTTGGTTTAACTCAGTCTCATGGTATACCATACACAGCTGTTACATTATTTTTAGTCTTTCTTAGCTTTTCATACAGTTGGATAAGTTTTGGCTCCTTCTGTCTAACGCTGCTTCCTCTAATGGTTGAAGAAATGGAACATTATACGATGTAACGTGTGGGGGTCACATTAATCACAGAAAATTCTTTTAATGTCTCAGAAGTAACTGTCAAACTGGACATACTGAAACTATTTAAACTAAAGCATGCCATTTTTTATCTACAGTGATCTTTAATTCACATAAAAGGGTCAAGAAAATGTGATTAAGTGACAGTTTTAAAATGTACTATAATATTAAATAGCTTGATTAAGTGACAACTATAAAATGTAATACAATATTAAGTATCTGGCTATGTCCCAAAAGAACTTTAAAGTATTTTGAATGGTTTGGGAATTCTCTAGCCCATCATGAGTTACTAAAGAGCATTTTTATTAAATATAAACAGGTGAACTCAGAAAAAAAAACCAAACAGATAATGTCTTGTCATGGTGTAAATAATGTCAATCCTAGCTTCAAATTAAAATGACTGGCTTTCCAAACAGGATCTGAAGGAAACAAATAGGACTCCTAATGGTGCTGCCCCACTGAGACCGCAGAAACAAAGAACCCTCTGACTGAGGATGTACGCAGAATAGTACAGTGGGTCAAGTAAAGTTTTTTACATTGTGTGGCTAAATAAATAAGTTCATGTGTTGCTTTCCTAGCTCTTCAAGTGCAAAGTATGCATACAGTGATGTGTTTGACACTCTGGTGAGTAAAACCCTTGGAGATCTCCAGCGAACTGCAGTTTGTCTGAGATGCCTTGTACTTCATTCGGAGCCTGTGTGTGCCATTAGGCTTGAAAGGAAAAATCAGTGTGAGGAAAGCACTCTGAAGGGTACAACTTGATCAGAATATGACCTTTATGACTGTAAAGAGTGTTGACTTTGCAAAGAGAAGAAAGGTGATAATGGGGAGAACGTGATTTTCCGATATGTTTATGGAGAACTGAACTAACGGTTACTGTGTTGGAGAAACCAAGAGAAGACATGATGCTTAGCAGCTCATTCCCCAAAGTGCAGGGAGTACCAAAAGCTAGATGTGGTGTGCAATGCACTGGAGAGATTTGGAGCTGGCATTCATGAGGAAAACTGGCCATCATTGCGTGTGCCTGCGTGAGCATGAATGGGTTTGCATGAACTGGGGAATGCTGTCATCTCACTCCCCTCTTTGTACCAGAGTTAGTGAGGAAAACTGGCCATCATTGCATGTGCCTGCGTGAGCATGAACGGGTTTGCATCTCACTCCCCTCTTTGTACCAGAGTTAACTTTTTATTATCTCCCGTCTGCCAGAGACTCAATGTTTCACACTTGCTCCCTTGTGGTTTGAGCACTGTTTGGTATTTTAAATTCCCTTAGAATTTTAATTTTCCAGCTCTCCCCTAGGTAAAAGTAGCAAATTTGCTGAATTTGGAAGTGGGTGTTTTGAAATGCCACTCTGTAACACATGTAGTGGTTCACTTTCATCTGCTCTTGGTATTTCCTGGGTTTTTCCATGAAAGAATCCAAATAGATCTGAAGCTCAGCAGTTCTCATGCTAAGATATTTGAAGTAGAGTTTGGGAGGTATGGAATGGATTGATAGGAAGTGTCCATGAATGAGGTCATGTAGTTTGCTTATTAGATGTCATCTGATGAACTTCTTTGCATGTGTCCGACATGTGGTTCAGGATGTACAACCAGTGTCTCTTCTGCATGGATTCGTATACAGAACAAATATGAAAGAGGAAAAAACTTTCACACTGTGCTGGTTTCTGACAATAGAAATCTGGAGTTTTCAAGTCAGATGCTAAACAAATTTTAACATACTTTTTCCAGTTCTCTCATGCTGAACAGTGCTTGCCTTTTGCATTTTTGCAGGGCCTGTGTGTGGAGGATGGGTACAGTTTTCCTTTAAATATTGTGAGCCAATGTGGAGTTGCCGCAATATCTACCACAGATGAAAATACTATAACTATGTTTCTTTGTAATCCATTTATTGGTATATGGACCCCAAATCCTCAGGAGAGGGTCACAAATCCACATAATGTTCTTACATGCTGGCTTTTGCATTTGGATCTCTGATGTAGCTGACAGATGTGCAAAATCCCATCTAGCGAGATATCTCCCTCCTGACTACACAATCCAAGGAGATCAAGAACACACGTTATTCCAGCTGAATCTAGGCTAGTAACTTTCAGTCCTGATCTGCTGGTTTCAGATGCCATCCTATGAATTAGTATTTTTTTAAGCTATATGCTTATTATGTTCTAGACAACATATAAACACTTGCTTTCTCAGAAATGCAATAATCAAGTGATATGTCAGCTCAGTAGGTAATACAGTGCACATGATACTCAATATGCCAGGCACTCTGCTGCAAAATTTTAAAGAAATCTTTTATGTCACTGATGTAAGAAACAAACAAATTGTCACAGTGGGTGAGCTGTAGGATCCCTCAAGACTTGTATGGGCTGTTTAGAAACATCCAAGAGCAGAGGCTCCAGAAAAATACCTAGAAAGCTAGAATTTTGGTCTCCACCAGTCAGTTTTAGGTTTCAATACTAAAATTATCTGTTGTCCTTGTAAGGAGAAGACTCCAGGCTTTGTGCTAACATCTCAGAGACGCCAGCAAAGATGCTCCAATCTGTTGACTCTGGTGGCTGGGCTCATGGACAGAGTAACTCTTTCAATATTTGTAGTTAAACATGCCACAACTTGTCTTTCAGTGACTTAAGGTCGTTGGCTTGTGTAGATAGGAGTTGCTCTGAACATCCACCCACCCACACTGTAATGTTAGCAAGGATGAGTTTTGGAGTGGAATTGTTTATGGCATTAAAGTATCAATTTCCACAATGGATAAAACTCCAAAAAATCTTGTAGATATTTCAGCAACTGCACAGCTCCCAAGGGAAAAAAAGAAAACCAAGTTGTTTCCACCTCTCCTTAGAACAAGAATGCATACATTGGTTGAGATGGCCAAAGACAGTTTATAAACTCTTGAACCAGATAGGCTAATAGGAAATATATTTTAATTTTGTAGGTAATAACCATGACTATTAGAAAGTGCTGAAGCTGTATTGGTGATGTTCTCTGGGGTCTTTTTCATTGTCAGACAGTTTTCTCTGAGGTGCTTTACCTATGTAGGGAGAAATGTGATTTCTGACATGGTGGTTCGTTTTCACACAACTCCCTCCGTCTCCACTGTCACTTGTGTGGATAAAGGTAGTCCTCTAGAGGAATAGGTGCTCACTCTACGATCCACTGGAGTTAATCTCAGTATTTCAGTAGGCAAAAGATCCACTTAGGTGGCTTGTTCTGGAGAGGACAACTAACTGGATTTTAAGGCTGGCTAAGCAGTTGCAGCTTGTGAAGAAACAGCACTGAGATCAAGAGAGAAGCCAGCAAAGCACAGCTTTAACCAGGACTTGGTTACTTGAGGAGTGCAAGGGCGGTTGAGAACAGGATCCATGCATCAGGATTGTCTCCCATTAGGTTGGATCCTGCTTTGAATTACCAAGCTGATCTGCATGTGGAGGAGCATCATGCATATTTCCGTATGGGAAAAGCAATCCATCCTGTTTCTTTTGCAGCCAATGATGCGTTTGGTGGTAGTATATGCACAGCATGGATGTTTGCTTTCATGATGAATCCAGGCAGTGAGTAAAGATAAATACCTACCAGGTAATAGTCACCCCCACCTTCTTCCAATCAAACAGCTGTCAGTTGGGTCTTGCATTTTTCCTAGGCTGACTAGGATGATGTTGAAAAATATGAGCTCCTATCCATGAGTAATTTTGAAGTAAATTGAAATCCATGCTGGGAACCTGATGTGTTTGCTTTAGCTGACTTGCTAGCAGCATGTAAATTATTTTAATTGCAACTTGTATTTGATGCTCTCCAGCACTTGATTGTGGAATGTTGTAACTGTCCAGGTGCCTGAGATTTGCTTGCAGGATTATGTCCCCAAGTTCACGTGAGCCTTTAAAACTGAACTGAGCTGGATGAGCCTGATCTAAAATCTATGGAACTGAAGGGAAAAAGCCTTTTATAAGTTTGGGTTCAGAGTGAGGGATTTGTTTTGACTAACTCCATCTTTTCTTCTCCTTCAGTACTTTTCTGGTTTCTATTTTATGTATTCTGAGTTCAAATGGATCTGATAAAAGTTCTTCCAAATTTTCTTCCTCTGCAATTTCACTGTTTCAAATCTCAGTGATATTACTTCTGACTGGCCATAGGTCACCTGCTGGTGTTTCTGTTCTGTGACTGAATGTATAGAAATATTCTTCCAATGTAAATAACAGCATTTGCTTTGACATTTGTTTTCTGCAAACATTTGTGCCAGGAAACCAGATTGTATATCGGAAGCAAATTAATATTTTAATCTGTGTAAGTCACCCAAATCTAATTTTAAACCTCTAAGGAAGAGAGAGGTGGGAGTTTGCCTGATTTCTGCTCATCTTAGTTGAAGGTGTATGTTAGGGCTCTGAAGTCAGATCCTTTCTGTAACCTTTTTAATAATAAAGTCAGCTAAAATGTAATTTGAAAATATTTTGGCACAGGTAGTAACAAATTATATTTTTTAACTATATTTTCTTTCTTTTGACTTCTTTTGGGTGCTATTGGCCAAGGTTGCTGAAATGACAGTGGTGGCTTTATTAAAATAATAGAGGCTGGCGTTTTCAAAGGGACCCAAGAAAGGAGAGACTCCCATTGAAATTCTGTGGAGTAACCTGTATTGTCAGGATCTTGCATTATAGTCTGTTTTGTGAATGCATTTTTGAGGCCCTGTTGTACTGCAGGCATAAATATTTATAACTGGGGCTCTGATCCTGCCTTTGCTTATGCATGTATCTAACTTAGACACATGTGAGTATTCCCCTTGGCTCCAATAGGGCTATTTGCATTCATAAAACTGAAGATGCATCTGGTATATTTTCATTGAATTGTTAATAATTGCACTGTGTTAAACTGCAGGTGCAGTTTTGTGGGTGAAAAACTGCATCTCTACCTGGGAACATTAGGTGCTGTATCAACTGATGCTTCTGTGACCTTCATGTTTACACATAGCACATACTCCCAGGGTAGCAAACCTGAGCTGCCTCATCACCTCGGACACACTGACCATCTATTTGTTCATTCCCTATGAATTTTTTATAGCCACTGTCTTTGTAAGTTACAAAGCAAAGAGACAGATGCAAAGTTGGCCATCAGTTTTCTAATGGAGCGAGAGCATAATTAATCAGAAATAACACCTAAGAATAACTGGTGCAGAAGGGTATTTCCCAGGGAGGTAGCATAGCCTCCTCAAGATGTAAGTCAACTTGTATTAATCACACAATAAAATTAATGACAGTTTGCCTTCACAACCTTTTAGATTTGTTAGCCAGCAACTTTCTAGCTCATTATTCAGATTTGTGGGTTTTTTTGATAAGGACGAATGGAATATTAGGCCAGAGATCAAAAGTCACCGAGTCAAACAGAAATGCCAGAAAACAATTCTGCTGGTGATGAAAGACAAATTATTCGCATGGAGACAGGGACAGAGTGTCATCAGAACAGCAAGCATTGTGTCCTCTTGACAGCTATGACAGGATTATTAATGTACTGCAAGCAGGCATCAGGGCTGAGCTGTGGTGTGAAAACTGTGTCATGTTTACTGCCATTAGCGAACAGCACTAAATGGGGTCATAACTTTCACTTCAAACTCTTGCAAAAGAAGATCCCTTTTGGAAGTTCTGTGGCTGAGAATGGGCTCAAACCTGCAACTGCTCTAATTAGTTTTTCACTGGTTCTGCGGCAATACCAGAAACAAACCCAAGAATATACCGATGTGCTGATTATAAATTTTTGGTGACTAGGACATTGTGTCTAATGTCTGTGGCCATCTTACTCTGTGAGCAGCCTTCTATTATTCATTGTTTATTCCCCAGTATTCCTAGCAGAAAGATAAGGCAATGCCTTGGATGATCACATCTTATCACATTTTGCTTTTTTTTTAACACCTTTTCTTAGAAGATTTTCTTTATGAGTTTCACTGTTATTTACAGCTGTTAGCAAGCGTTTACAGGTAAACGTGTGTTTTGAGCAGTTTTCCAAATAAAGAGAGCCTTAAGCACATGCTTGAATGCTTTTCTGAACCCAGGCCTAACACAGGTTTGATTAGAAAATGATGATACTTTGCCCACATATATAGTAGTGCTTTTGTTTCCTCCCGAACAGTAAGCTGGACATTTGGACTTGGTTCACTTGGCGCTAATGATACATGACCCTACAGGCTGTGGTCTCAGCTGGCTTCCATTTTGGGTTTGTGATTTTCTCAGCAAATTTTATAATGGCTTTTTGAGTTGGTGGTGAAATCTTATTTCTCTATCTGTGCCTACATGAATGTGAGGGTTGGCCATCGAGAGATTAGCACGGAATGAGAGATTTTGCCTTTTTCTGCAGGATGCTGGTGTAAAAAGAACAACTTGGGCATAGCTGTATTTTTGCACTCTTCTGGTCTACTCCTTCTTACAAGAACCCCCTCTTTTCCACTTTACTTTCTTGAAAGATCTCCTGGGAAGCTGTCCTTTGCTTCCTGCTCTTGGTTGTCCAAGGGTCATCTCCCTCCTGTTCCTTATCGTCCGTCGGAGTATTCATTTCCTTTGCTGTAATGTTTGTATTGCCTATCTCCTATTACCTTTCTCCTTTCACAGTAGTTCTGCCAGTGACTTTGACAGCTGCTCTGGGGTTCTGGTGCAGTTAATGCTGTTGTTTGCTTCTGCTCATACACAACTGGATACCTTCCAGTCTTTTTCTGAAGAAATTGTTTCCTACCACCCACAGCATGCTGAGGAACGTAGTAGAAATGCTTCTGTATTTGGATTGACGTCTGTGGCACAATGTGTAGAACATAGGGTGAAAGTAAATTTTTTGTGATCTTGGTTACAGGAAAAATTGGCACTGGCCATAAAAAAACCTTGTATGGAGTATTACCTTTTATGATGCCTTCTCCTGCCCACACTTTGAGGGCTGCTGAATGTTGTTCTGTTTTCTCTCTGGTGTTTTCATATGAACTATTTCTTCTTGTTTTCACTTGTTTCCTGTGTTCTATCTTAATTTCTTTTATATATCAATAGGTATTTCAGTGGCACAGCTCTTTCTCCTAGCATCTTCTTAATAGTGGAGTTTACCCCACGGACATAAGTCTGTGGTGCTCAGAGTTACAGCACGGGATGATTCTGGACTGATAGGCCATCTAATATAGGCGTAGTTTTACAGACTTTTGCTGGTATCTCCTTTTGATAGGATGGTGTTCCTACAAGCCATGCCTTTAGCAATATGGGTAGGAACATTTCTTGAGTGCTAGAGAACGCTAATTTATCAGCAAAAAGAGGTCTCTTCCCAGCACTGAGTTTGTTGTACAGAAAAGAAACTAACTGGAGTTTATTTTTCTCACCCAGTCAAGGTGATATGGTGATCTTGCTGGTTCTCCAGTTTAGTGGGGGAGTGGGGGGAGATTATTTGATCAAGACCTGAGTTCCTACTCTAGGAACTCTAGGTTCCTACTAGAACCCAAATCATCAGGCCTTCTTAAAAATCCATAAAGACACTAAAGTTGCACAAATTCTGTTTCTCTTTGAACAAGTCACTGTTCCTACCTTAAATAGGGAGTGTGGCTGCTTTTTTGAATTACTGATGTAACCACAGAAGAAAGCTGTGGGTTTACATAAAGTAGACCAGAACTAACAAGAGCCATGAGCCTCGTTGGGGCTACACCGATTTACTCCAGTTGGAGGCTAGATAGACCTTCTGTCTCATTTTGAGAATCCCTTTGCTTTTCTTGTTTAACTTGCACCATGGATCTACCATCTGATTCTTTATATCTGAGAAAATTCTGTTTCGTGTTCACACTCTTCCCATTTCTGCTTTGTGTATGGTACTTGCCGAAATAAACAGTTGATGAACTGTGGTACAATAAGTGCACAGATGTTCTCTCAGCATGCCGGCTGCATTTATGATTCTCCTCTCCATAACTCTATATCTTATACCTTTACTATACTTGAAGTTACTTGGAGCTGTCGAGTCTGATTTTATGTGGGAGAGCTCTTGTTGCATAGCAGAGGCTCAGATCAGTTCTCTGGGTTTTTACTCCTTAGGTTATGTGAATCACAATGCTTCACAGATTTCTCTCTAAACATAAAATTGTACAACAGCATGAAATGTTTTGCAGAACAGTGGACGTTAGGAAAATGGAAGAGGTGAGGCTTTTATTTATAATTCTTTATTTGCCCCCCACTTTCTTGTGTATGAAAGCAGGCTATTTCTTGATGCTAGTTTGTTTTGAACTGTCCTGAAAGACAAGGGAAAAAAGTCTCCTGGGTTACTTTAGCTTTGTATCTTTTGTTTCATTGTATCCTCTTTAAAAATGGAAGGAACACTTTCATGTAATTCACGTATTGTTTTACTTCAGTTGCATAGGCAAAATTTTCATTTGGGGTCCACAAAATTGGGAAAAGTCTGGATGTAATTGTGTTGTTTTCTTTCAGAAGAGCTTACAGATATGAGAGATTACTGGCATAGAAATGCACTACTTCTTTGCGCTCCTTTTGAACTATTCTTGAAAACAGATGCCATCTATGGCACATACTTACAGAAATATTCACCCTGCTTGTACCCTAGCATGCATTTTCACAGCAAGATCTTCTAGGCTTCTTACATACAAAAAAAGTAAGAAGTGGTTTTCTCCTTAGAGGTATTTGACAAGCTCATCATTTGGGCAATGATTTTCTTTTATGTTTTTTAAAATGTAATTTTTCTCTTTGGATTTTTATACCACAAGAGGTAGCCAAAGATCAGACATTAATTTCCAGCCAAGAATGTTTGTTTATATCTTCCAGATAAATTAAAATATGATTCAGTGCATCATCAAGCTGTAAATTACAATACTAAGGAATGCTAATGGTTTTATAGGAGCCAGAACCAAAATTTATATGAAGACAGTTGATCTATTTTGGAGTGTTATGTTAGGTTCATCAATTTTTCTTGGGCTGACCTAATAATTACCTTTATCAGGGCAAGGCTTGTGCACCTTAAATTCCTACTTGCTTTGTTGGATTATGCTGTAACCTGTTTTGCCAGCCCTTCAAACACAGCCATGTTTGGGAAAAAAAGTGTGAAATAGGACTTCTTAGATGAGACTTTTTTAGGCGCAATTTTGAGGGGGTGGTGAAAAAAATTCTAAAAAAAAAATCTCACAGAAGAAATATCATCTCAAGGTGTTCCCGCACTATGACAATATGATAGACTAGTTTTCTTGACCTGTGTTTAATTTAGCTGCTGGAGTGTTAAAGCATTGGAGATGTGTGTAGTCTGGACTTCAGGATGGGCGAGGTGGCATTCAGAGCACAGGATGTCACTGAATTTCAGGCCACTGCATCCTAGCCTTCCAGTTACTAACTGAACTCCTAATGTCCTTGTCCCTTTTAGCTGCCCTATACTGGAGTCACAATTCCCACCTCTGTGCCCTGATGTCAAGGGCTATAAGTTGTGACTTCCCCATGGAAGGAGACAGCTTGCTTTGGTCCCAGGCAAGACATGTAGGGCAGGAGAGGCTAAGGTAGGTCTCCATCCCTCATTGCTCATGAGGGGCAGATCTTCATAGGTCAGCTGAGGGGTTTTATCCAGGTGGCTGAAATTAGTTTCTTGATCAAAATAAAACAACATTTCTACTTTGTGTATGTTAATGGTCAGGATTGCTAGTAATTAATTATTTATCTGAATTTACAAAGGTTGAAAAGTCAGAGCTGCAGAATGGTTGAGGTGGGAAGGTGTCTCTGGAGATTGTCTAATCCTACCCCCCCACTACTCAAAGCAAGGTCAGCTAGAGCAGGTTGCTCAGGACCACGTACAGTGTTTCTTTTAATATCTCCAAGGATGGAGATGGCACAAATTTCTGGGCAACCTGTTTCACTGTTTAATCACTACCACAATAATAAGGGTTTTTCTATGTTTAAATGTATTTCAAATTGTGCACATTGCCTCTTGTCCTGTCATTGGGCACCTCTGAGAAGAGCCTGGCTCCAACTTTGCTCCTCCCACAATCTCCATCAGATGTTTATACACATGGATAAGACCCCCCTGAGCCTTCTCCAGGCTGAGCAACTGAAGCTGTCTCAGCTTCTTCACATGTGATAGAAGCTCCAGTCCTGTAATCATTCCAGTGGCCCTTCATTGGACTCTCTCCAGTATGTCCGTATCTTTCTTGTACTGGGGAACTCAAATCCATTTCCTGAAGTGTTGAGGTCAGTGTATATAAACTACAAAACACATCTTGGCATGCACCACCAGTCCTTTCGTTTACAAGTAAGGCGCCATGTGTTTTCCTGAGGGTGTTCCCAGTGAAGAGATCATGAACATTGCTGCCTTCACTTGGGTCCTGGCTGCTGTGGAGCACAGGAGGGTCCCTTCGTCCCTGTGCAGCCATGTTGCCTGCAGATTGAATGACCTTTTTTAGGTGTAACCTGAGTGTATTAGATATAAAAAACTTGTGCTGTGAAGAAGGTGGAAGAAGCTTGCTAACTTAAAACCTGCTATACTGAAGCATGGATAGAGGTTAATGCAGGAAGCACTGACCTGTTTTGTGTGGAGAACAAGACTAGAAAATCTTTGGGACATCCTCTGGAGTTAAAAGCAGTGAAATCTTAGAGTAATTTTACAATCTGAGCATCCTTATAATCCTGCTGA
>NW_010101018.1:89876-91808 GCF_000699245.1 Pterocles gutturalis
ATACGTTTTTTGCCTAGAAAAAGGTGTAGAAGTTTTGCAAAATTTGTTCAGTCTCGTCTTTGTGAAATTCTCTGATCTCAGTTTGCAATGTTCTGCTTTGGGATATATTAACTGTGTAAGGTTTTTGTAATGGGAGGACTGCCAGCAGTGGTGTTCTGTGAATGATAAGCTGACTCTTGCTAGCTGTGGATTTTTTTTTTTTTTATTCCAATGAGTAGTCAACACTTGATGGCATGTAAAGCTCTATTTGCAAAGATTCTGCACAAGACCTGGATGGCAGGTTAAAATGTTTGATGTTAAGGGGAAAAACAGTCTTTTTGCTGGAAATCACTTGTCTTCAAGAACCTGTTTGAATTTGCTTGTCTTGCATGAAGGCAGTGTCATGTTAGGTAGATATGCCAGTGAGGCCTCCTCATAGAGTCATAGAATGGTTTGGCTTGGAAGGGACCTTAGAGATCATCGAGTTCTAACCCTCCTGACATGGGCAGGAACACCTTTCACCAGACCAGGTTGCTCAAAGCCTTATTCAACCTGGCCTTGAACACCTCCAGGGCTGGGGCATCCACAGCTTCTCTGGGCAACCTGTGCCAGTGCCTCACCACCCTCACAGGAAAAATTTCTTCCTAATATCTAATTTAAATCTGCCCTCTTTCAGCTTATAACCATTACCCCTTGTCCTCTCACTACACTCCCTGATAAAGAGTGCCTCCCCATCTCTCCTGTAGGCCCTCTTTAGGTACTGGAAGGCTGCTATTATGCCAGTGAGCTCTGCTGCATAAATACTGTGAGCTCCTCCAAATGCTGATAGAAAGGATAGGGGAACATTCTGGTTCAAAAGGCTAGAGAGAGAAGAGAGGCTAATTTCTTTGAAGAATAAAGAATAACTAATTGACAAGGAAGCCTGAGCTGTTGGGAGAGCGCAGTATTCACATGGGGGCTGGTAACATCATTGGCAGCAGCAAACCTATTACCTCTTGCTCCTGTCTTTCATTCTTTGAGCTGGAAAGCTGGTGAGAGTGGAAGAGGAAGAATCTGCAAAGTAGATGTGGTGTCAGATCTCCATGAACTTAATGTTGCTGGTGATGTTAATCTTGATGATAAATAGGGGCATTGTGGCAGGAGAATCCTCTGGGTGAGATCTGTTTTAACTCTGGTCAAGACAGGGAGAAGAGCATTCCCTCTCTCAGTGTTTTCTGCAGCCATTCTAAAAAATAGGGGTAGGGGAAAATCAATTACAGGAAATTTCTGCTCAGCAAAGATGCCCAGGGACTTCTTGGGTGTTTATGGGTTGACACATGCCCAACTACATCAAGCAAAAAAAAAAAAAAAAAATATTGAGTAGAGCCTCAGCATCTGTACTTCCAGAAGGAAAGTGTGTTTGTAGTGGTTTCTTTCAATCATTTACTGACATGACCTCCTGCTAGCTAATTCAATTTAGCTCTCTCTCCCCTTTCTCAGATGTTTCAGAGTACAGAATTGGTGGTCCCTGGGTCAGATATTAAGAACAGGACTTAAAAGGAAGAATAACATTTTTCGTTTGGAAATTTTCTTTAATTCCTATTCCCATAAAGTGTGGTGGAGGGGAGAGAGAGCCTTGAGCCTGCACTGTTGACTGGTTAGTGACCTTCAGCAATTTACATAAGCTATTTCCTCACCTATGGAATGAGGATAATGATACTTTTAAGTCTACTTACAAAAATTACATCGAGGTTAGATATTGTGGAACTACTACTTTAGCACAAAGAACAACTAGTATGGTGGAAAACTTTCTGGAGACTTAGAAATCAGTGGAAAAAAGTAAATCTTTAAAAATGTGTTATTTATAAAAATCTTCAAATTGAGACAACAGGGAAAAATTAGAATGCTGTTAACTTTTTCTTTTTGCTCTTTTCTTCCCCTGCTACCCTCCCCCCCCCCCCCCCCGCGCTTTTT
>NW_010101018.1:91839-111130 GCF_000699245.1 Pterocles gutturalis
ACGTGGTGTTGAAGTGGGTTTTGCTTTTGCCTATAATCAGTTCAACCTCCAAGTTCTTCAGTGCTTCAGCTGAAACTACTGTAGAGGTCTCTATTTGTTCCAAAACAACTGTTTCCTCTGTAATTTTTGCTTTAAAGTAAGAGGAATGTGTTGGCTCTTCTAACATTCTATGAAAGCTTATTGGACAAAAATCTATAGTTTCAGCCAAATTTGAGATTATGGCGCCGGCAGTAAAGTTGCGACAAAGCATGACAGAAACCAGACGGTTATAAGTTGAAGTTGATGGTCTCTTCTTATTCAAAGTGGCATGGAAGAGACTTCATAGCAAAGGAATTCTGCCCAAATTCGTGTCTGAGGCATCTGCTAATCACTCAACAGGTGATGTTTATACCAAGTTTGAGGGGGACCAGCTATTTGAGTCCTATTGTTAGCCTGGCAGTAGTTGTGTTTTGTTAAAACTCAAGCTTCTGAAGCCAAGATGTTACATGACAATCTTATCTTTCATTAAATCATGAGATCCTAAGGCTTTGGAAGGAACTTGGAAGTATGAAAAAGACTCAAGGAACCCACAAGAAAGTAGGAAAAAAGCATTGCTTTGGTTCCTCATTTAAATGCTATGTTTTGCAAGGTACTCTTTTGAACTTTTAAGGACTCCAAAGGATTATTTTTAACACTCAGGGCAGTCTGTTTGGGAATCTGTGTGTATGTATGTGTCATCTCGTTGAAAAGCAATTATTTATTCTCTTCCCTCTTAACTTGTTTCTGTGTTTGGGATAAAGTCTTCCTACCCTGCTCAAGATGATGGGTATGTGTTTTTTCACTGAGATGTATCTTTCCTCATGTCAGTAGTAGGTATGGTAATTCCCTGTGTAGTAAGCCCTGTCTTCTAATCTCCATTGCAGTTAGGTCTCGTGGAGCATTTGTTTCTTCTGGGCAAACTGTGACTCACTCATATGAGTGCTGACTAGTAACTGGCTCTAGTGAGAGCTGCTCTTGTGCACATTTTCCACTTCAAAGTAGCCCTTGAGGTGGCATAGTCAATTCCTGGAGGATCATCCTAGTGTAACAATGTCAGGTGCTATGGAAAGCCATAGAAAACCTGTTGAAATTTTCCTCCAAATGCTTAGAGTTCTTTAAGTGTGTTTTGGGTAGCCAGGAGTAAATAGCTTCCCTGGAGACGACACTGTCAAGTTTATTCTCTCAGACAATACTCGTGGTAGAAGCTTGAGGAACAGTATTGTTGACTGCTGGGGGGTTCTTATTGTCTTATCTTAGGCAGATGATATGAGGGGCCCTGCCTGGGGATATCGGGATAAAATCCTACATACTCTCAGAATGGTTTTGGGGCCAGTCCCTCTTCAGCTCTATTCCTTTTTCCCTTCATTGTCTGCCTTGGAGGGACTGGAGACCCTTCTTCATTGTCTGAGGAAACAGAAGTGTGCATACCTGAGAAACACAGATGGAGACCACATCCTGAAACTGCTGTGACTGTTTGGGAAGCAACACCGTTGTGAGAATTGATCCATAGGATGGTCACTGGGTTTGCTGAGTTGCATTTCTTAAGCTGCATGTGTAGAGGCTCTGTTATTCAAAAGCAGTTTGTGATGACATGGCCATTTCTGGTAGGGCTTGGGCCAGCCCTCCCAGCAGCAACTGTCTCCATCCTCTTCCCACTTCAATCTTGCTGTTAAGACGAAACACATATGTGCCAAATCTATTTTGCCTACTTCCTTGAAATGCCTCTAGCTGTTCCACATTCTGAAATTGGCCTAGTGTTTTGGTTAAGCAGGAAGTAATATGCCTAATTAGCTATTCCTGGTGAACACTGTATTTCTAAAGCTAATCTCGTTTCCTTCTACACTTTGTCCAGATGATAAGATCCCCTCGTGTTTTTCGTTGTGCAGAAGAATAGAAAAAACATTCAGGTGTTTACCTTGTCGTTTCCTTTCTTCAGGCAGCTGGTTACACCTTATGGACTAGCTGAAACATAAGGTCTTGCTATTCAGTAACTGACTGAGTGGCGGGTTTCTCATGCTCTCCAGCAAGTATACACTCAGTGTTCAGTGTTTAACTGAAATATAGACGTTTCTTGTCAGAAGGACACATTTTTCAGTTTTCACAACTATACTGTTCCTCAAGTTTTCAGTCGTCTCAGGTAACAGGCATTTTCAGCAGTAGAGATGTGCTTGTGGCAGGGATTGACGAGCCTGGTTGTGGGTAAGCCCCTTTATCTGTTCTTATTAAATTTTGGACAGTGTTTTTTGGGTTTTGGTGGTTTTTAATTGTGGGTTTTTTGTGGCTTGTTTGTTTGTGTTTGGTGTTTTGGTTTTGTTTTGGTGTTGTGTTTTTTTTATTTTTAAAAATTAAGTATCTGATTTCCTTGCCTGGGCTCCTGAAATGATATTTATCTTGTGTCCTGGGTTAAGCTGAGACAGAGTTCACTTTCTTCATGATAGCTAGCAAGAGGCTGTGTCTTGGATTTGTGCTATTCTGGCTGCAAGTATTTATTCTGGGTAAACCCATCACATCTTGTGTTCAAATCTGAAGAAGCTGTCCCCTTAAAGCTCCCTTTCAGAGTTAGGTTTTCACTAGGGTTCACACCAAGGGCAAGATTTCAAAGTGTTCCCCGGCAGCACTCCTGGTTGGGTTTTCAACCGGACTCAGCCAGACAGGATACTTAGCTTGGTGCCTATCTGGGTGCTGAGTTGTCTTCAAAAAGTGTATCCTGGGTGTTGGTAATACTCTAAGGAAAGCTTGGTAATAGAGTTGATGGGTTCCCTTCTGCTCCCTATCTTGGCTACAGCTGCAGGTTACAATGTATTGAGCAGAGCATCTTCTGTAGAGGCTGTGCAGCAAAGGGAAGGGGCTACAGGGCATATAGGTAGAGCTCTTCACCCTCAGTGGTTTTGAGTGAGGTCATGTTTGACATCAGGCTTCTTAGCTGGAAAAAAAAAAATTCCTTTTTGGCATTACCAGTTCTACAGTACGCATGAGGTTGCTTCTTTTGCATGTTTTGCTTATGGTGTCAAGCAGTGATGTGCCACTCCTTTGTAAATGAATGTGTATTATGTCTTGCCAATTGTGGGCAAGTGCCAGAAAAATGTATCATTGGGCAAAAGGGGAAGAGAGGATATTTCAATGCACCAGGATTCCTACTGTTAGGGATCTGTTGGGGAGTTTGCTGTGTTCAGCAAAGACCGAGCTTTCTCCTGAAAAAATTAAATTCCTCCAGCCACCACCATGAGCATATGGCTGATGTATCGAGGCAGATTGCCTCTGACCTGTCTGTAGGCAGCTAAACAGAAATTCCTACAGTAACACAGAAGTGAACATCCTTTCACACAGAAATACTGCCTGTATACCACACATGTGAACATATGCACATATTGTCCTTTATTTTCATCACTTTTTGGGGGGACGTGCATTAAATTTTCATATTGCATTTTGGATGTGCTGACTGTGTGAGTTGCTGGAGAAAAGATGAATCATTAGGAGTGGTTGTAGCAATTCAGTATTACACCCCCTCCTACTGTGTTTTTCTTTGACTAGCTAGCTGATCACAAGGCACCGCCTTTTGGCTCTCCAAGAAAGCTGTGCAATACTATCTTATTTTATCGTGCGTTAAATGTACAGATTGTTTCATGAGTCACTACTCCTCATTCGTTTTCTCAACAAAGTATGAGCTACAGTACAACCTGTGAAATACTTTGCTGTTAGCAAAAGGTATCTTATTTGTGAACGTGGTCTGGACTCCTTTAATACCATACTGAGTCTTAAACTCATTTCCTTTGAAGTCCCTAGATTTTCATAGCCTGTAAGAATTAAAAAAATTTAAAAACCCATCATGATGTAAGGAAATAACTTGTGGTTTCTTTGCAAATTAATAAGCTCCAAGTAACATGGAATATTTCTTTTAAAAAGTGTGTAATAAAAAACAGAGGAATGTACTGCTGCACTGCTGACAGCAGTGGAAGAAAGACTCCTTTTCTCTGGTTTACTATGGTAAAACTCTTGAGGCTGGTGCATTCTTAGGCTGGTGTGTTCTTAGGCTGATACAGTAGTGTTGTTCTGGGTTCCCACTCACCGCCTAGAGCAGTCCCACGTGGCTCAGTGCAGAGTAAGTACTGCCTGTGGAGTTGGAACATGAATATGAAGCATGCTAATGCTAGTATCAATTAGACAGTGACCCAGAAATTCTTGGAAGAATGATTTTTCAGCTATATCCTGTCTCCAGGGCTTATAACCCTAACAGTAGCTTCTCGCAGACTCCTGTGTTGAAAGCTGGAACAACTGGGGAGTGAGCCAGGGGAAAATGAGAGGGGACAGAATTGAAATGCTGTTCCTGAGAGGAGAAACAAATCATTCAGGCAAAGGAATAATCAAAGCTCTTGGACGAATAACGGAACAACCTTTTCAATTATAAGCGTGCCTAGGTTTATATTGGGCCAGGGTGTCATATAGGCAGATGTACTAGCAGTTTGCTTTCCATAATACGTGTTGGCTTTTTAAAAGTATTTTAGTGACATCTGGCCATTTTACTAGGCCTCAAATTCTTGATGACTTTTCAGGTCATGCAGGCACTATTTGCATCATCTGACCCCCCAACCTCTTCCATTCTGTCGAAGTCTTATGAAGAACATTAAACTTGCAGATGCAATTATTGTATAATAAAGTATTGATTTCCTAAGGAACCCTTTAACGTCTTCTTTCATAATTAGCATTTACAAGGCATCAAGAATTAACCACGTACAGCCTTACAAATGAATTACAAGGCCCTTTTCTTTCTGAAATAAATATCAGTGCCCAATTGAGAAAACAACTGAGCATGTCATCTGACTTCATTGAATGTCAACATATGAAGTTTCTAGATAAGAGTAGTGCAAAAGCACAGTTACAAAAAGAAGCTTTTGTCTTTTCATACTGCATTTGATAATTGCCTTTATTTACCCATTTCTCTCAGCTACTTGGTATTGCCTTCCCATGTGTGTCATAATTTTTTCCCCAGTAATTTCTATTTTCTGCAGCAGTGGCTCTTCATAGAGAGTAGCTCTGGTCAGCTTCAGGCATGAGAGCAAATAAGGCATTTGTTGCTCAATTAGTTGTTTTTTATTTTGGCAGTATAAATCTCAGAGGGATGTTATGGCTTAGTTTTAGTCTCTCACAGGAGTAAACTACCTGGTAGGTACTGTGTAATTGTAAGCCCCGCCCCCCCCAGCCTGTTGTTGCAGGTGAACTATTTACAAAAAGAGTTTGGTGCCTCAATTTGGTGCTGGACTCCCTAGGTCCCTGAAAGCAGAAGACATATGGAGGGGCTTTTTTACTCAGAGCAGAATGGTGGCCCTTGAGTCCCTGCTTAGCTGTTGTTTTAACGTGGATGGTCTTCAACTCTCATTAGTTTGAGATTTGAGTTCCCCAGCAACCTGGAAACCTGTTTCTTTCTATGCCTGTGACTGCCCCACTTTGAGCAGCTTGTTCCCTGCTTCCCCTGTGAGTGTCAGTGAGACACAGAAAAGACATGCTTATGCTTTCTGTAGGGTCCTTCTCCAGGCAACATTCACAGACTGTGTTTGGACCCCACACAACACTCCGCTGTGGGCTTTTTGGACTAAAACAGAAACAGCGACAGGCAGTAATACCCCCTTCTTATGAGACAGATTTGAGTCCTCCCTTAGAAAGGGAAAAGTTTCAAAGTCCTGCTCAGGAGACTTCACTTGTGTAAAAAAGGATTAAGCTCCCTGCCCCAGAGTAACACAAGAAAAGACCACGTAAAAGGAGGTAAGCGTGGTGAGGAGGGTAACAAAGTCTGAAGGAGTCTTACATGCACTTCTTGGGCTAATACAATTGTGAGAGTGGGGAAAGAGGACTTGGTGTTTTTCATTTGTTAGTCAGTAATGGATTGAGTTTGACTTGTAGCAAAGGGAGGATGGTGAAGAATGTCAGGAGAGAGAAATAAAGGGGATTAAATGAATTAACTCACCAAAACTCACTTTGGGAACAGGAAATATTATTGCTGTCATTTGGGAAACATGTCTACCTCACAGCACAGTAACTTCTCAAAGAAAGTCCAGGAAGGGCTGGGAATGGATACTCTGCTTTGCTGTCTTGTTTTTTAATTGCTGTCCCACACACATGGATGTGTTTATTTTCTTATGGGTCCTGAATAGGACTTGGTCCCCTGAAACCCAGAAGGGGGAAACCTCACACATGTTGTGATGCTAAACTGGTGTAAAAAAAGGAAATACCAGTTTATTCGTGTCTTGGGTGGGGGCTCTTGAATCAGTTCCTTTCCACTGGCTCAGCTGCAAGCAGGTGTTGACACTGTGTATAACCATTATGCTGATTGGGAGGAAAAATCGCCCCCCAAAAAACAATCCAAGAAAGAAAAACAGACATTAAAATTCAACTGACAACCCACAAAATACAAAATTTAAATTGCAAATATTGATTTCCAGGCAGCATCAGGTTGATAGCTGCCATAAAACCAAAGCCCTGTTGACGTTTTAGTCAATAACCAGCTCATGTCATCATCCCAGGCTCTCCAGATTTTGATGATGCTCAGATACTTTTTAGAGCATATTTACTCAAATTTTTGTCTTCCAGAATCAATTTGCCCAAAGAGATTTTAGCAAAGCCTCTTCAGGGAAAGTTGGGGAATATCCTTCATTTGGAGGAGATCTTTTGATTTTCAGGAACACGATTATGGGATCATTTCAGTTGAAGAAATACTTTGTATCACCCTTCATATCTACTGACCAAACCAGAGAATGAACAAATACCACTGCCTTTTACACTGATTTTAAAGCTCTGTGTTTAGCTGCAGTACTTGTGGAAGGGGAAGCATAAATTTGATGCCCCACTTTGGGACAGTCAGAAGTTTGTTTTCAGAACTGGCCTGTACTGTGCTATTCAATCTGTGGGTCAGCTCAGATTTCATAAAGGCAAGTTTTTTGTCGCAGGTGGGTGTTATCTGCTGGTAGTCCAAAACAGGGAAGATGCTCCACCAGAGCCTCCACCTTTTTCTTTTGGGTTGGCCTATGAATGTTGCTTGTTGTATAGACACAGTGCAAAATCTGTCAGTTTTGATAAGTATCAGGGACAGAAAAAAACGCAAGAGTGCCAACGTGCTTCTTCACTTACCAACACTTCCACATAAGAGCCTGTTTTTCCTGAGAATTTTCCCAATGGGATTTGGGTTTCTGTTGGTTTCATAATTCATGTGGATCTTCGGAGCAGGTATTTTCCTGCCTGTTGTTGCACAGGGGCTCTTCCCAACAGTGGTCAACTCAAGAAGCGTATCTATGAAGGTGTCAGAGTCTGCTGAGACCAGCTGCAGTTATAAATGCACTGGCATGCCAAATATTCCCAAACTGAGACGTGTAGCTGAGACTACTGCATTGCATTGCATAAACCACACTTCTGTTGGCTCAGGGACCTCTACTTGGAAACACTCTCTTGACTGGTTCCCATTTTAGATAAGTGTTGAAAAGGGAATGTCCCAGTAATATCTTGTGACCCTAGTGTCAGGGGCTGATCACACAGGCATGCAAGTGAGCTAGTTACTGACCTAACCCACATTGCTGCTTCTTATCAGAGATGTGATATCAGACTGTGTGTTCCTTGTTTTGCTGTAGCACAAAATTCTGTATCTAGTTTAAATGTTATCCCATTTGCTGTGCTTTGCTTGTGACGGGGAATAGGCAAGTGCTTCCCTCAGGTGAGAGCTGCCAGTTCCTGGGTGATGGGCGGTAACTCAGATTCACATGTGGTGAGTGAGAACACCCTTATTTGTGCTGCTTCTTCAAGCTGTTAGCAGGTATCGCTGTCAGGATTAACACTGCTTGCCTGCAAATTCCTTTTAATAAATCACTTAAAAGGTAACTGTGGGCAGGCTGCTCCTCCCTCTGGGTGCAGGTAAATCTCTCAGGGTGGTACAGTGAAGCTACTGCATGAAGAGCTGACCCTAGGATGGACACACGCACACACATAGATTCGTCTTATTTGGAGCGTGGAAAGAAGAATTACTTAGATTTTCTGTTTGGGATTTTTTTTTTTTTTCTTTTGAAAGGCCCTTTGTTTGGAAGTACCAGAAAGGATGAGACAAACTGGTTGCCTTCACGGCCCAATGAGCAAAAAGAAAGCAGTACTCCTGTTACCTGGAGATATTCAAGAAGGCAAGTACAATTAGTCAGTAGATAATTAAGCTCTACATAATCAGCGTACTGAGGACAAATCACCTTAGTCCACAGAGGTAGCAGAGCAGAAGCCCTTTTTTCAGAAACTGCATGACAGGGAAGGGAGAGAAGGCAGAAACTGCTTGGTCAGCGTTATATGTACCACATCCTCAGCAAACAGAAGTTAAACTGGGGCCTTGTCTTGCAGCCTGCCTCCTGGGAACAGTGCTACGGGAGGTAATGTGCAAAGCTTGATCTCGCCACTCTGGTCTTGCTAAGGCAAAAGTTTCACTAATGGGATCAGCTTGGAGGGGTTTGCTAATTTAGTCTAGTAAGAGTAGGAGTAAGGTTGTTTCAGGCTTCAGCAATGCCTGGGGGACTGTTAATTGCTCTTGGTGTCCCCACTGTTCAGGGCTGCCCCAATGCATGGTGCAGGTCCCAGAGAGCTGTTCCTCAAGATCCCCTCAGCTGCACGTGGTACACCCCTGCCATGCCTACGGGTTTGGGGTGCCCAGCTGTGGAGCGGCAGTGCAGCTCGGCATTTCCGTCTGCCCAAGGAACCCATAGCTGTTTGCGTCAGGAAGCCCTACAGGTCTGTCAGGCTACTGGCTCTGTAGCAAGGCACACTTCACTTAACCTTCAGGAACATTTATAATTAATGCTGAATTGATTTCCATAATGCAAGATCAACACACTGGCATGGGCCTCTTCCTGTACATCTTTGCTCATATGAGCAGTCCTTAGTCACCTTATTTTGTCTTTTCTGTGAGGTATAACCTCTGAGGAAGATTCTTGATGAACTTGCTGCTCATAAAAATATCCAAATGTTTCTTAGCACAGATCAAATGCTGGCCTCAGGCCCCTAAGTGTTTCTTTTCCAGGAAAGGTGGCTTCTATTTATCATAATGTTAGGAGTCTGTGCCTTTTCCAAGACTCAATTTTCTTGCTTGTCTCTGCCTCTCTGGGGAAAGGCCATATTCACTTCACTCTAGTTGCCAAATTTTGAGAACTTGTGGCAGGTCTTAGAAAAGTGATCCCATATAGGATCACCTCTGACACTCTCTTTGTCTCAATGTTGGATTTTTCTTCTGTTCCGTAGAGTGACAGGAGATTTACCCGTTCTGTAACTGAGATTGGAATATTGTCTCATTAAGCATAACTTGTACTAGATTACCTTCAGCAAAAAATATCCCAAATCAAGCTCCCTAAACCTCGTGTTTGTGTTCTTGTTGAACCCAACTAGAATTTCCTCAAAATATGCATGATTAAAGGAGTTTGATGAGCCTCAGTCTGGGGAAGAGGGGAGGACTCCCCATCTGAAATGATGCTGTGGCACTGCTTTGTATCTGTGAGAGCAGGGATGAATGCAGGAGGTGAAGGAAGTGGAGAAAGACATTGATAAAGAGAAGAGGAAGCAAACAGTCTTGTAGGAAACAAACATAACTGTTGCACAGGGTCAGGGAGTTGGCAGCATGAGGGAGTATAGTGTCCCTTTGCTGTTTGGCACTTTTGAGGTGTCTTTATTCAGGGCTCATTTTAAAATGTGTTTCTTCACGGACTAGATGCACGATTATGTCATAAAGATAGAAACAATGTGTTATGTTTTAAAAGGATAAGCATAACGATGAGTTCAGAGGTCAGAAAGCAAAGTCAGCAATGACCTGCAATGCTTTTTCATGTCGTCTTGATCCAATCATTTCAGTTAAGCAAAAATCTGGTTATTGTTGGAATTTCTGTAGTTGTGCCTAAGCAACATTTCTTTCTATGCATCTCTAACTGTTCACCATTATAGTTTTGTGGTACCTCTGCGCCTGATTTCTTTTACTTCTGAGGTGAAGGAATTGATAAAAGGGTCTGTAACAGCTTAAGCTGACCGTATGTCTTACATTTAATGAGTTGCATTTTTATTTTCTCTTTATTTTTTTAAAAACTACATTTGGATTATATCCTTGACCTTCTACCTAATACCTTTGCAGACAGGACAGATTTTGATTGTCTGAGGAGGAAGCTGGGATTCTAGAAATCATGACCAGAAGAGGAATCTGCCACACTAAAAATATGCTGCTTCCTAGAGCAGGTCAAAGGGAGAGGACTTCCAAATGCACGTGTGCTGGAGAGAAGAGAATCCAACCTCCTGTGAAGCTCAGCAGGGACTTTGCTCTCAGGAGAGGAGGCGGCAGGAATGGGGAAATGGAGCTTGCATTTTTTAAAAGCTACTTTGGGTTTCAGCTGTGATTTTGATACCAGTTCAGTCAAACCAGACCAAACCGTGACTTTATCTCATAGTGCTTTGGATCCCCTAGAGTAAGTGTGTCTTCCACACTCCCATAGCATATCTATGAGGGACTTCTTCCATACAGCGAGTGTAGATTGTTTGACCAGGTTGATCTGTATGTCTTACCAAATAATAAATTATCCTCCCAGATTCTCCTAAATAACTGTAGGGATGGCTGAACACTGGCACTGGTTGCCCAGAGAGATTGTGAAGTGTCTGTCCTTGGAAATATTCAGAATGCAACTGGACACAGTCCTGTGCAACTTGCTGTAGTTGGCCTGTCTTTGGGCCATTGGACTAGGTGATCTCCAGAAATGCCTTCCAACCTCAACCGTTTCGTGATTGTGGTGTTTTCCAAGTCACAGTTAGAGTTCTTGTGTACTATCTGCTGCTGTCAAATACTGGGACACTAATGACAAATAATGATGGATGCTGCTTTCTTGAGTTGGTAGAAGAGAAGCATCGCTGAAGGGAAAGATCATGCTGTTTTATTATTTTCAAACATCAGTTAAATGTTAGTTTCAGTGCAAGAGGGTAATTCATTCAAATCACAAACAGTTTTGTGTATATCAAGTACAGCTCGATAACCGAAAAGGCCTTTTCTTATTCATCATTAAAGAGAACAATAAATTTTGTATTGAAAGCTCTTTTATTCTATTTGTGTGAGCACGCAGGAACACATGGGAGCCTCAAGTAGGTAGCAGGAACACATACTGTGAGGTGCTGAGCATATACAAAGTGAAAATAAAAGCCTTCCCAAAAGAAACCTGCGGTCCAAATACATCAGTTGTGAAAACTGGCACATCTATAAAGAAATTCCAAATAAATCTACATAGTAAAGAAAAAAAAAAAAGCTACTGCAGACAATTAACTACAGGATCTACGTGATAAATCTTTTATCTCAAATTAGCAATGTGTGTATTGAGTGGATCAAGATGAGCATGCTACTCTTATAGAAAACTTGTACATGTGAAACCTGTCATCTCATATTAGAAGACAAATGATATTTTGAGGCATTACATAAATAATGGAATCACATGGCCACCTGATCTTGGTTATTTCTTAGTGAAGGGTAAGAAATTTTGAACATCCTTTTATTTTGAATTGTGGAGCTATAATTCTCCTGAACTGGCAGCACAAGTTGTGAGAAAACATGCAGCTGAAGCTGAATAGCTCTGAAGGTTTGGAGTGAAATTCTAGTCCATTTAAGTCAAAGGCAATGGTGACCCTGGCTTTGATGAAGCAAAGATTTTCAACTTCAGTGCCCTGACAGTGGTGCCTCTGGCTCATGTTTGCTGAAGGAGATGTCCAGTCACTATCTGGAAAATAGATTTTCTATCTCTGTTCTTGTTGATTCATTAGTAAATTCTGCTAAACCAAACACAAAGTTTGGTCTAATGTTCTTATTTTGGATTACTGGCATGACTTGGGCTTGGCCTTCAAGAGGATGCTTTGTGCCGTGAGTGGCAGAACTAGTGAAACCTGATTTTCAGGTTGTCCAGATCTTGCAGACCATTATGCTGCAAGACAATTGCTAGTTGCTGTTGGGTGTATGGTCTATATGGAGCTCTGTATGCACAAACTAGCAAGAAAGCATGACTCTGCTGCTCAGGGGACTGATTGCTCCCAAGGAGGATTTCTAACAGCTCAGCCTGCTTTTCTGTCAAGAGATAGGTGCTAGTTCAGACCTTTCTCATCAATCCGACTGATTTTCATGACATCTGTAGGAACTTCTAAATCTTTGAAGTTTGCAGCTCTCTAGCAAATCTGGTTGAAGCTGGACAACAGATTTAGAAGATATTTGCAGGGTCAGGTAGACAGCAGGAAGGCATCAGCTCTATTTTGGAATGGAGGGGGAAGATGACAAACTAGAAGTGGCATAAATTGTTTCCTGTACCTTACCAAAAACACTAGTGAATTTAGTAGAGATCAATCCATTTCATACCAGGTGTGGATTCAAAACTTTGATAAAATGAGGTAGCCATTCTAAACAAGTTACTTAATGAGAAAGAATAATTTTTCATAGCAGCCTAGGAGAGGTGTTGTTTAAGGTATAAAAGACAATTAGGTTCCTGTGCTCTGCAGTAGGCAGCAAACAAACTGTTGCTTAAATTAACTCTGTTTGAATGATTTCTATAGTACCTACATGGAATTCAGGTGGAAGTTCAGAGCATTTGGTCAGAATTGACTGAAGCTGATAGCTGAAGTCAATTCATTTGTACCTGGTGACACCACACGTGGTTTTGGTCCTCTGTCCTTCTGGAATAAGATGAAATTGTGGTTAGGGTTTGGACTGTGGGAGAGATCCATGAATTCGTAGGACTTAACCAAATATATAAAAGGACATGTCTACAACTACCCAGCACATTCTCCTGTTGGAGATGGATGGGTCTGTGTCTCCATTTCTCACCTATCCCTCTTTGTGTGAAGGGATAGGTGAAGGTGTTTCAACCCAAAGCTGACAGAGACTGTTTGGGGGATGATTCACATAAAAATGTCAATCAACCCAAGTTGAATTTTAATAAAAGTGAGGAAAAATATGTGAGATCTGGGGCTGGAATTAAAACAGGATTTATAATTAATAGAGAGATCAGATATGATTAAAAGAAATGAAACTGTGCATATCAGTTTTTATACTCAGTAAAGTTTTAAATAGGCAGATTCAGTCTGATTATCCAGCAATAGCAAAGATTTCCCATTTGGGACAACAGATTTCTCCAGCCTTCGACTCATCAGGTATTTCAAGCTGGCTGAGGACACCCCTTTGCTTTGTGTGTGTGTGTGTCTTCCCCTGCGTTGGTCTTTTGCTTCCTAGTCCTTTCTAGTCCAGGAATGTATTTTATAACATTTAGTTTTTGTACATGTCAAGGTTAGCATGTCAGCGGTGTAATATTTGCCCAGGTGTACCAGTGACAGTCTGAGGAGAGTGGGAAAGAGGAGGGGAAAGAGAGTGGGAGCATCTGAGCTCCATAAGGAGCTGTTGTCTGTATCTCAGCTAGCATCCCTTTGGCTAGGGCTCTAGGTAATGTCTAATTTCCTCACTCAGGTATTTCAAGTAACCTTTTTTACTTACCTGTATCTTAGGCAGTCTATAAGGAGCAAGGTGTTTGGATCTTAGTTTTCCTGTCACTTGTCACTGACTCAACATGACAGAAAAAAAAAAAACAACAAAACCAAAAAAACCAAAAACAGAGTAGTTTTGTTTTGAAAAGGGGGGATTTACAAGCCCATTTTCCGAATCAAAATGCTCTCTGATCCTGAGAGCACTTGTACCCAGCTATGCAGAACAAGAGGAATTCAGATGGGATAAGGATAATGAGGAACCCTGATGGACAAATCTAACGAAGGAAAGATGCAGCTACTCCTTTTGGAGAATGGTAGTAGGTCACTCTTGTCTCTCCAGCAGGGACTTTTTGAAGGTCTTGATAAAGAAATTAGGAGTCTAGAACACCATGGAAACCCTGAACACCAATAACAACATAATAGAGGGGGAAGTTTGGGAGGAAAAAGAAATAAATGGTGTGAAGTATTTTGGTTCTGAGCAACGAAATAACTTTCAGAGTAGTGTTAAAACTAAGAGCATTACTGCTACATTTCAGTCCTTCGCTTTCTCTAGCTGATAGTATTCCAAATGAATTTGTTATGTTCCCAGTCTTAAAACATTTTGCAGGTACAGTTCCTGTGTACCACATGCCAAAGGCACATCTATCCTCATGTTGTTCTCTATTAACTACACTGTATTGAAAATATGTAGGCATGGCAGGTTGATTTTTTTCTAAATGTTTTCTTTAGAATAATGAGTTTCTTCTGAATTTGCGTAATGGTACGTCTCTGGTTACAAAGGGTTTCTGAATGTAACATTATTAACTTTTTTTTTTTGCTTACAAGTCAATACTATTGATGCTTTCTCTTTTCATTGTTTTTTCCTCCTACTTTAGAGAGGTGTCAGCTGGCAAGAAAAAAAGCTTGTGCATTGCAACGTGTTTCTCTCTCTGTGTCTTGGTATGTTTGTCATTATTCCATAGTAAAGTATTTTTACTCACTGGCTTCATAGCAATATATATATATATAGTGTACTTTCTATGGGCTAATTAATTCCATGTTTAAAAAACAATGTTTGCTGATAAGCAGATCATTAAAGAAGGTATTTATATTTTTCAATAAGTTCTTAAAGAGGAATGTCTCTGTTAGAAAAGGAAAATTAATCTCTTTTTTTGCACCTTTACTCCTCCCATGTTTTCAGAATTTTGAGAATTATTTATTGAGAGGAACTTGTGGGGCCTGAACAGGGAAGAAGTGAGACACCATCTCTGAACTAAGCTTCTTGCAGTGCCTCCATCATTGGATAGTTTATTTTTTGCTATGTTAAGGCTGGTTTCCAACATTTTATCCCTAATTTAGCACCAAAACTGCACTGTGGGGCTGGCTTACCCCCGGATTTTGTGTGTGTTTTTGCAATGCTGGCATTGCTTTCCTCCATTGCCTGATAGAACACTCAGGAAACAAATGCAGCTTGTCCAAAATACACACATTATAACTACCCTGAACATACACATTTTGCTGTTATTCCCACATATGTTTTGGCAGGATAGAGAGCTCATTTGGCCCCCCTATATATTTGGGCAAGGAGGGAAACTGTTGTTTCTCCCTTTTGTTCTATTTTTATTTATTCATCATATTGTCCTCTCAACCCACATAAAGAAACCCTAAGTGTTATTGCAAATGGTGAAGATTATAATTGGTGACTAATATCCTTGCTACAATAAACTTTACCAACCCCTAACACGAGACATACATAATACAAAAGGCTTTCTCATATTTTGAAGAACTGATATGAATATTATAAGAATTGTTCCACAGTTAATGGTACAAAAACTCAGTAACACTTAAGAACCTCCGCACTGGATTTGGTTCAAAGCCAGCTGGAGCCTTTCCATTAAATCAGTGTGGTTTAGATTATGCCCCGAAATAGGTAGGTAAAGTTTTGATATTCAGTTTGGACTTTTCATCCCATTTGAACTCTTTCTTAGTAGCTGAGTGAGAAACACTCAAAGGGGTAAATAACCACTTGAGTGGTTATGAGATGACATGGTTGCGTTAACTCTGTGTTTAGAAAATCTGTCTGTGTGCAGGTCTGTGTCTGTGCTTGGAGCCCTGGGCACGATGCTCTGATCTTTCTGGGGAAAACAAGCCAGCGTCTCACAATCAGCCAAATAATCTAATAATTGCACCTCTCTGAACACTGAAGCAGATCCAAAGCCTCAAATTAACCAAAAGGAGGTGCTAGGGAAACAGGTGAAAATAGTAACTTAATTTCTCTGAGGACTGCAATTAGCTGAAAGGACATTTTCTTCTTCTATGTGGAGTGTGTTAGTGGATGATACGAAGCAACTGATTAAACCTTGGCCTGTGGATCTACTCACTCTTTTCAGATTTGGTTGTGAACCAATACAAAATGTGATTTAGACATTGGAAAATTTATGAACTTCATATAATCCGGGCAGGTGAGTTTAGCTGCTTATTTCGTTTGTTTGGTTGGTTGGTTTTTATCCTAAGTTTTCTCTACAACAGTAAAGTGCAGAAAAATGGTTCAAACTGTTAAACAGAAGTGTCACAACAGTCAGGTTTGTTGACTGTCTCTCCCAGGTGTGAGGTTGGGTGCACTCTTGGGTGCACGTTGCTGTCGGTGTTCAAAATTCAGCAGTGAATACAAATAAAGGAATGAGGTTCTTTGAAGACTTCTTATTAGCAATAGAACTAATAGTTACACTTGAATAAAATTTAAGACTCAAACTGGCACAATTTGTAGCTGATGCTAGCAAGATTTAACAAATGGCCACGTTCCCAGGCTACTTGGGGCATTATGTCTAGTGGCATATGCAGATGAAGGACTGGAAACATTGAAATAGCCGACCGAAACCCATCAGGCAGTGGGAAACTGGTGTGTGATCTTTATACTTGAGAGGGACTGGGGGTTCACTCTGCCCTTTAAAAAGCTGGAGAGGAGCTATATCAAGGACAAGAGATTAACTTCAGATGAGGCTTCTTAAGGGTTTGGTTTGGTTTTTTTTCCTGTTCTTACAGTGAAGACTCATAATCCTGATTCAGAGAAAGGTACCTTTTAACCCTGTAACTTAAAGGAAAATCTTGGTTTGTCAGTGCTGAACACAAAGCTGAAAGGGATATGTACACAGTCAAGATTATATATAATATATTGGTATATATTACAAGTACAGAAAGTCAAGTAGCTTTGCATTCATTTGTGCAATTCTATTTTCTGCTACTGATGTAAAAATTAGACGGGACATTGTAACCAGTTTCTGTTTGTGTGGGGGTCTCTTTGCTTGTCTGGAAAAGAGTTGCAGTTGGAAAAGTCTTGCCCCTATAAAGTTAGAGGTAAAACTCACTGACTTCAGGGAGTTGAGATTTCATCCTGAAAAACAACATTTTGGTTCAAAAAATATAATAATTAAAATAACTTTTGAAGCTTTATCTGTGAAGAATGGGACAGGCAGCAGGCCAGAAATGTGTTACAGCAGGAGGTGACCTTTCTCTTATTTATTATCCGGATAAAATAATTGGAAATATGATGAACTGCCCATCTTCTGAAATAAGGCACAGCATCTTGTGAGATTTTAGTGCTACAGGGGGAAGCAGAGTGCCCATAAAGGTAGCAACTGCAAAATATATTACTGCACTTTCTGCTTCAAGGTACACACACATGAAATCTTTGTACCATTTAAGAAAGTGTTTGCTTGTGGTTGGCTTTAAACTTTATTTTGGTTGTTTTATAACTGCAAGATTCTCCTTAAAGCTTTGAAGGATCCTTGACTGTCTCTTCAGCTGCTTTGCTTCAGAGGGAAACATCTCCTAGAAAAAAAAATGAGAATGTGTTTTGCACTGAAAAGGATCCTTCAGCGAAGTTCCAGAAATTAGCTTATTTGTGTAGTTTATAGGTAAAAGGCTAATTATTCCAAATAGCCGTGACTTCTGAGTCAGGCCCTACAAGTCATACTGCTAGTTCTTGTTTCTGTATGTTACCTTTAGATCCTATTTTTCTTTATAACCACGTGAGCTAAAAACTGGCCTGCATTTTAAATAATACCTGCAGATAATCTCATAATCTGCATGAATCCAGAATCTTGTGCTTTAAAAGGGGTAGCAGCTCTCTTGAGACCTGAAACAAACAAACAAAAATCCTTTGAAAATCATCCCACAGGACTGCTTATTGAATACTCACTTTGAAGTTCATCCCCTGTGTAGTCTGAGTGGGAATAAGGCCTAAGCAGGGATTTTAACATTCGATGACAAATTGTTATCTGAGAAAAGAGTCACTTGATGAAACTATTTCATATTAATCATTAGCAATCAAATTCCCTGAACAAAGCACATTTGTTTCATGGTGTAATAAATAGCTGGTGCAAAACACAGACATTTAACTTAACAGGAACTGCACAGTTAAAATTACCTTCAAGGTAAGTCCTCCACACGGACATGCGCTCAGGGTCTTTGAGGACTCTTTTCCTCTCTTCAATTTGACCTATTACAGACTGATATTAGATAGTTTGTCACCAATTTCCCCCCTATTGTACAACTTCATATGCTTGTATATAAAACAAATATGACTTGAAAGCAAGATTTCCCTATTCTGCCCAGCGGAGCACTCGAAAAGCTTGCCATGGTAGTGAGAAACACTTCTCATGGATATATTAAGTGCTACCATCTGTTTGGATTATTTTGAAATGCTTTTTTGGGCCAAAGCCTGCCCTTGTGAGGATCCAGTTTAACATGAAAGTCTCAGCAGTTCCCTGAATGTGAATAAGGCGGCAAAACTCACTCCCTTCATGCCTCCCAATCATGCCCTTTAATTTAGCTACAATAACTTTAACTGAAACAGAATAGCAGCTCCAAAAATTGAGCCCTTGATTATCTTGATGAGTACCTCACTCCACACGAGAAGTTGCACTGATCTCAAGGGCGTTTCTCTCCACTGAGTCTAATATTGCATCAGGCAACAGAAATGGGTCAAAGTGGGCAAACAGTGAAATTTATTGTGGTTGCTTTTTGTTTTAACTTTGTAGTATTGTTTTTCTCCTGAGGCCTGAAATGGGGGAAAAAAAATTTGGAAAAAGATGGAAGGGAAACTTTTATATAAACTGTTTTTGTTCTCTAGGAACAGAAAAATAATTGTAGAATACTATATAAGGTGATATTATAACTGCCACACTTCAGACTTTCTGCCCGCACTAACAAATACATTTTGAATGAAGTTACTTTGTCAAAATTTACAGCATTTGGCAGTTGTCATTCCTGTCTGTTATAAGCCAAACTTTATTTTTAGTCCTTAATATTGTGTTAATGACGTTATAATTAGCATATACACAGGAATAGCAAATTAATTTATTTCTAACTTTTTCTCCTGAAACACCACTTTCTTTTGTATCTGAAATAGTTTCTAATTTTTCATATCCTAAGTTCTGTACTGTATCTTTATTTTTTTTTTTTTTACGTGTAAAAACCAATGATGGTTTTCCAGTATTGTCGTTTCTTCTCTTAGTTTGGTATATACCAGGGGAAAAAAACCCAAACAAACCCTAAAAGCTAATGTGTAGCTTATCTTTGTTGCTATTTCTAGATATTATTATTCAGAAGTGAAGAATGTGGTCTAATCACTTTCCCATATACACCAAGTATTACTTTCTTTGTGTTAAGTAGTTATACACCACAGGAACTTCATCCGTAAAGGTGTGAGGTAGCACCAAGTTTTGATATATCCTTAACTACACTATGCATTTGTTTTCCCCTATTTTTCTGGATTTGTTTGCCTTTAAAATAATAATAAATA
>NW_010101019.1:0-6648 GCF_000699245.1 Pterocles gutturalis
GCCTGGCCTTGAACCCCTCCAGGGGTGGATTTCTCTAATCCCTTTTTACACTGGGAGCGGTGTGTTAGAAAAGGAGCTTAATCACATCACCTCGGTGTCCTCAAGGTAACACAAAACCGCTTCCCAAAAATATCCCGAGCCAGTCACTGAGGCTGGGCATTCCTAGGTGCCCAGGGTACCACGTCCTGCTCCCTCCCAAACGCCTCTCTGTCCGGCACCCTCTGCCCTCCCACCCCGACTTGTTCTCGATGTCAGGGTGACAGGATGCAGACTCACCCCTGCATCGCCCTGCACCTCGCTGCACAGGTGCAAAGCCACTCGCCAACGTGCAGCAACATAAACCGAGCCCCAAACCCCAGGGCAGTGGCAAAGTGGGCTCCCCCCGACCTCAGATTGGCTCATGACCCCCGGGGGCCACAGCCCAGCCGAGCAACCCAGCGACTGTTTCTGCCAAAGGATGTTCCAGCCAGCGAAGCCGTCCCAGAGCTACAGGGACCCTCAGCGCCGTGCCCTCCCGGGATTTATCTCCCATTTGGATGATCCTTTCCAGTATAGCAGGATTCAGAGCCTCAATCAGGGGGCAAACCTCCCGCTGCTCTGGACCTCCACAAACCCAGAGACACCGACACATGGGAATTATTCCTGCACCACCCTCCCTGCGCTCCAGAGGAGGTTAATAGAGTGTAAGACCCCGGATTTGCAGGATCCTCTTTGCAAATACTTAAAAGCTACTGTTCTCATGACAGGGAGGTCAGCGGCTCTTTAAATCATTACTCGCTGGGATTACTCCCCTTCCAGGCTCCTCTGGAGTTTTTAATTCATTTGAGCTGCTCTTGAGTGGCAGAGCCACTCGTTTCGACGGCGAGGACGCGGGTGCGGAGGCTCATAGGAAGCTTTCTATTAAAAATTCATCGCAAGCCCTGCTTCCGAGAGCGCAGGAGCACGGCGCTCGGGCGGGCCATGCGGGTGTCTGGATCTATTTTGCAGCGAAGGGAAGGGGATCTGAGAGCAGCATGCAGGGAGGGAGCGTGCTATTCATTCATAAATCAAACAACAGATGCTGGGTCCAACGGGGTGCACCACGGTGACAATTTTTAACCCCTGAGTGTCACCTCTCCAACGGGCTCCCGGGGGGCAATTACAGACGCTGCAGGCAAGAGGTTCCTGTGGGAGGAAGCTGCGGGGCTCAGGGGAAGAAATAAGGGGGAACTGGGGATGGGGAGAAAAGGCGGCGGCTGCCCCAGGCATAAACCAGGGGGAAGCCGGCGCTGGGGCGAGGGAGCAGCTGCGAGAGCCGCCTGTTGACGACTCCAGCGGGGCTGTGCCGCGGGCTTGGGCGATACCCGCAGTGGGGAAACCCTGCTCAGCACCCGCTTCCAAGGCCAGGCTGCAGCTTGACATCAAATCCTGAGCTGAGCCGTTAACCCCACGGGAGCCGCGGCTGCCCAAATCCACCTTGCTGTCTGCATCCGCTGCCCTGGCACCCAGGATCCTTGCTCGGGGCAGCGAGAGGAGGACAAAGGCTCCAGCAAGAGTTCTGGATCCTGGTGTGAAATGCTGTCCCCCAGGGAAAATCCGTACGAGATTCCCACCTGGTTGCCTGGGGCCAGGTTTCATTCACCATCATGTGAATGACCAGGAAAGGCCACGGCTGGAGAAGTGGTCACTGACTCTCCTTCCAGCTTTGGGGCTTCCCTGTCCTCCCAGTTCTCCCCATTTTATACCAGTGCACTTAACTCCCAGTCCTCACTTCAATCAGCATCCCCAGGGAGACACTCCACCTACACAGCATCCTCGGCCACCCAGGGACCAGGGTGCTGAGCCCCAAGAGCACGCACGGGGGTGAACCAGGAGCGATGCCGCTGCCATCGGGGGATTTATCGTCTCCAAAACACTCGCGCGCGTGCAGCACCGGCGGGATGCGCTGGGGTTTTTCAAAAGTGACTTAGGAGCACGAGTGCGATTGACGCGAATCCTGCGGTTCTGAAGTCACGAAAGCGCCGTTCTGCATTGTTGGGGACGGCGATGCGATGCTCCCCACGCCGGCCCGACAATGAGGAGCATGTCCAGGGCTCACATCCTCCGTGCTATTGATAGCACGGCGGAGCTTTTTGGAGCGTGGGTCCCATCTGCCACTTCCACTCCTTTTTAAAAGATCCTAATGACTGTCAGATCCTTTTAGTCCTTAATTAATTTCAGAGTTCAACTGCAAATAGGAAACAAGGCAGCTTTTGCCCTTACGCATATGAATATTACTGTTCCATTTAATGTGGTTACTGGTGGAATGCTGTTATTCATTCCTGCCTGCAATAAAAGCCACATGTTTTTGAAACTTTGCACTTGAAAAAAACTTTTAGGAAAGAAATCAAGTATGTTTTGTATGCATGGCATGAGATAAAAACTAGTCATAAATATTCAAAGAACAGTTAGAGCTTTATGCTTGATTTAAACAAGTGAACAGAGAAGTGAGGCGGTTGGAGTAAGCGGAGCCCGAAAGCCCAACGCTCCCGTAAGAATGTGCTTATGCAGAGAAAAGGAACTATTCATGCAAAGGTTATGGAGCACCTAAGGACAGCCCATCTCCTCCAAAAATGCCCAAAGGTGGATATCACAGCGGCAAACATTGGGCTTTGTTCAGAGCTGTTTGAGTTGATGGGAGTTTCTCTCTCTTTGGGGGTTTTGGAGGAGTTTTAGGGGGGGTGTGATGCCTCCTGCCAGACCCGGTGGGCAGTGAGGACGTGGAGACACCTCCAACGTGTCTGTTCCCCACGTTGGAAATCAGATGGTTGAAGTCGTGGGGAGTGTTTCATGGGGAACCCAGGACCCCTGGACAGACCCTCCCTGGACCCCCTGGAGCCCGGAGCAGCCAAAACCACGGCGGAAGGGACCGAGCACGGGGACCCCAGGCAGTGCCCGTCCCGGGGCTGTTTTGCTGGAGCCCGGGGCGGTGCCGAGCCCTTCAAAACCCAAAACGCGACAGGGGGAGAAATCAAAAAAATTCCAAAGGAAAGAAAAAGGGGAAACGTCTGGATGGTGAAAAGAGGAACCGAAAGGCACATGACGACGAGAAAAGTACACCGGGGCGGAGGCAGATAGACACGATATGATTTCAAATTCCGAGGAGAGGCGCTCGGAGGAGCTGCTGTCACGGAAGGGCTCCCGGGCAGAGCGCCGAGGGCTGGGGCGCAGGGAAATCCTCCTGCACGTGCTGAGCGAAGCGATTCTTGCAACACGCCGAGGAAGTGGTGTCTTGCCTCGGAAAATAGCCGTGTGTGGGCAAAACTGCCCCATTCCCAGGTGGGAAAATGAACCTCCCGGCCCCGTACGGTGGCTGAACATGTCACGGTGATTCCCAAAGAGGATTTTTCAGTGCTGTTCGTAGAGCCTGGCCCAAAAAGTCGGGATAATCATAGAAAAGCGATTCTTGCAACACGCCGAGGAAGTGGTGTCTTGCCTCGGAAAATAGCCGTGTGTGGGCAAAACTGCCCCATTCCCAGGTGGGAAAATGAACCTCCCGGCCCCGTACGGTGGCTGAACATGTCACGGTGATTCCCAAAGAGGATTTTTCAGTGCTGTTCGTAGAGCCTGGCCCAAAAAGTCGGGATAATCATAGAATCACATCACAGGATGGCTTGGGTTGGAAAGGACCTTAGAGATCATCGAGTTCCACCCCTGCCATGGGCAGGGACACCTCCCACTAGCCCAGGTTGCCCAAAGCCTTTCCCCATCTCCCCCTCTCTGAGGTGGTGACCCCATTGCTCTCGCCCGGGCTGAGCCCCGATGGAGGCAGGGCCGGTGGGTTGGGAGGGCGGCAGATCACAGGAGGTGCTTGGTTTATAAACGCTGGTTTAGAAACGTGCCTGATCCCACAGCTTTCATCCACATGAGGGTTTTCCCCACCTGGCTGCAGGGCAGACGAGCTTTGCAAAGCAGTGCCAGCGCTGGGTGGCTGATAGTTGTTCACCAGCAAGAGAATGATTTGGAAAAGTCCCCAAACTTGATATTTCATGGGAGAGGTCGGGGATGGAAAGAATGGGACCGACCGGGGTGATGGAGCCCAACGGAGCTGCGAGGGCTGCACCAAGGGGCATCGCCTACAGCTGGAGAAATGCAAACAGGAGGCTGGCAGTGCGTTGCTCCAGCATGAGCAAACGTGGAGCACGAGCAAAGAGCCTGCGGCACACGGCTTGCCTGCAGGCAGTTGCCTGCTCAGTCCCGCGGGCAGATCCTGCATCCCAGCATCGCCCCGGGGCCGCCTCGCTGGGGTTGCTCCTCAGGCAGTTTGCCCATGGGATCACCGGCACACGCAGCTCATGAATTCTGCCCTGTCGCTCAAGGCAGAAAACACAGATGAGGTTCGGGCGGGCTGGCAGCTCTTTTGCAACGCCAGCGCCAGGACTGCACCCCAAATATTTCTGCCAATGCAACACATTGGTGCTTTTCCACAAAAAATAAGGTCCTGGCTGAGGAGCAGCTCTTCCCGCACGAGGTCTTTATCATCGCTACGGGATCGATCCCTGATTTCTGCCGCCTCCGCCAGGCGTGGTGGCAACCTGCAGAGAAGCTCCTCCGGCAGCGACACAGAGCAGCCTCAACCTCTGCTGGCAACCCCTCGCCCACAGCAAAGCCATTCTGAGAAAACCGGCCTCGGGTTCCAGCTGCAAGCTGTCCTGCACCATTTTTTCCAGGTTCATTTACTTTTTGCCATTATTCACCACTTTCACTCCTATGAATAACTCGGGACGATGCTGTTTTGCCACCAGGCTCAGAGTTGCATTGCTTCTGCCCCTTCCTCGGATTATTTTTCCCGGTGCAAACCTTTATATTTTCCCTTCCCTAAGGACTCTCATGAGCGAGTTTGCCCGACATCCCCCACCGGTAAGTCTGGTGGGTACAGAGCAGCTCCAGAAAACCAGCCCCCGAGAGGGTTCATCCTCCGAATCCACCCCGCGCTTACGCATCCCTCCAGGCACAGAACAAATCCCCGACATGGAGAAATTCGTCCCAGGCTAAAACCGACGCAGAAGGTACTTTTCTGGTTTCTGGCGATGAACTCAGACAAATCAAACGTGATGTTATTTAGGGACTGCTCTTAAGTCACTGGTTGCTCCTCATCCATCTCCAGCAGCCTGGAAAGGGAACCGCGCCGGCTCATCTCCACCAAACCCTGCGCTCAGCAGCATGACCTCATCTCTTTTTTTTTTTTTTTTGCAGAAGTTTCTTAGAAAAGTTCAAACGCAAACAGGGGGGGCCTGTCTGCCTGGGTCAGCTGCCTGACACCACGAGCAGGCTCCTCGCCCCAGCCTGGGAAGTCGGGGTGCTTCAGCAGCAGGTTGGGGCTGCAGATGAGAGAAATGGAGAACTTGCCCAGACACAACGGTAGCGGCTTTCGGTCTCGCACAAGCAGCCGGCTCTGTGGGGACAGAGGGGATCTTATCTGCAAAATGCAACCGCAGCCGGGTCCTGGGGTCTGAGCTGCTCCGTGCCCGCCTGACCCTCTGGAGCTGGGGGGTTTTGAAGAAGGTTTTTATATTTTCTCCTCCAACCGACCAGCAGACCATCACTGGTGGGATGCGTGGGCTCCAGGAGAAGCCGTTGGTGGGAAAAGCAAAATGTCTGGGTTCAATCCGCACCCTTCCCCAAGGACCTTGGATGCACTGCCCAGGGGGTTCCCGGTTTCACTTCCCCCCATCTCCCACCCCTTGGCTGCAGCAAAGCCCCCACACCAGACCCTGCCACGCAACACAGTCCCAGCACCACGCGTGCATCCCACCCTGGCAGCCAGGAACCCCCAGTTTCAACCGTTTCTGCCCAGCTCCAGGTGCAAAAGCAAACACATGGCACTAGCACAGAGTAAATTCAGGTCTGAAATGCTTTGCTGCTTAGAGGTCACCATCATCTGCAGAGGTGAGGGAGGTTTAAAGCACGTGCAGGGATCCAAATCCCATGGGAATGGGACTGGGATGGTGGCTGATGTCCCACCACCACGCTCAGGGACCAGGGCTGCTCCTCCCAGCCTGGCAGTTCTACTGAGTTTTATGGAAAAAAAAAAAAAAAGAAAAGTTAGGCTCACTCCTTCAGCGAGATTTTTCCAAACCAACCCAGGGCTAATAAAAAAAAGGTGTTTAATCAGAGGGTTCAGGATAACTGGCCAGTAAAATGCAGCGCGGTGCAAAGGAGCTGCAGAACAAGGGCTTAATTCTGGAGTTGCAAAATTTTGGCTTTATGTTCCCTGGCTGGGGCACCTTCTCTCTCCTAATGAGGGAAAACAGCCCAGCCCGCTAAGTGGTTTATTCCTGACTTCAAATCACTGAAATCGCCGTGCTCTGTCCTTAAATTATCTCCATGCACATGCTTCCAGTTCAAAGGGAAACGGCGCAGCCCCTGTCTGGCATTTCACATCTCCCAGGCTGTGAAAAACCAGCCCCCAAAGTTTTTCCTTTCACCCCATTGACGTGTGGTCCCGCTCCCAGCTCGAGCATCCTCTTACACCCACTATCGCCCAGCGCGGGATGCAGGGAGCAATATTCCTTTAAATTTTTTGTAAGCAGGGATGGAAGGAGGCTTTTTTCGTGGCGGTTTTTAGTATTTGTCATTGAGTGTCGCATCCTCCCCAATTTTTTGGCTCCTCGTCGGGAAGGAAAATCG
>NW_010101019.1:6662-7334 GCF_000699245.1 Pterocles gutturalis
TGGGGAGTGTTTCCTAAACCACCCCCTCCAGCGGCTGCCGAGAGGCGTGCGCGGGCTGCGCTGCTCCATTCGGAAACGTGCCGCTCCCGGGAATAACCCACGTGCTGGCTCCGGAGATCAGAAACCAACCGCTCCGGTCGCCTGCTGAAGTTTTCCTCCAAGAAACCTCCCCTTCAATGCAACGTAACCATCAACGCACAACCCTCTGGCTGCAAGAGGGACAGGATTGAACCCACCCCCATCCACTGGACACCCGCGCGCCCTGGGATCCCAACCCTGCACCTGGAGCCACGCGGGAAACCTCTCGCAAAGCCCCGACCGAGGTTCGTTAACACAACGAGCATCTCTGAACCGCCAACTCACCCTGTCCTGCAATCACGGGCACCGGTGTGCTCTCCATCATCGGCACGCGGAGTTTGGGTGTCCCTCCGTCTGTCTGTCTGTCCCTGCCCTGCTCCAGCCTGAGCCCTGGCCGGGACCCAGGATGCGCAGAGGGTGCGAGGAGCCAGGGCGCAGACTTTGGTCCAGGGTTGTGCCGTTAACATCATTCCTACCATTTTGGTTTTTTTTTTTTTTTTAAGCTATTTTAACAAAAACCACGCTGCCTGGTGAAATCACATCCCAATATAGCTGCCACAAACACAGAGTAACTGAAAAAAAAAGCGACAAAAA
>NW_010101019.1:7879-8369 GCF_000699245.1 Pterocles gutturalis
TATTTTGGTTGTTTTTATATTTTATTTTACAATAGCTTGAGTAATCCATTCCTCATGTTCCAAACGTGCTCGCTGCTTCCAGTGGGAATGGAAAATCATTGTTTCTTTTTTATTTTCCCTTTTCTTTTTTCTTTTTTTAATATGTTTATGTCATGGAAAATACCCCCAGATTGCAGACGCGTCGGCTGTCCCACTTTCTTGAAAAAAAATTAAAGCATCTTTAGAAAGACAAGAGCCAAGGAGGAGGAAGAGGAGAACGCTGCGGTGGAAGGCTGTCCCTGGCACCCCGCTGTCGTGGCCAACGTGGGCGTTGCTTTAGGCTGTCGGTGCATCACCATGGTCCATACGGCACCCACTGCACCGGGGCCGCATCCTGCCCTTTCCAAAGCAGCCAGGGTGGGATGCCAGTGCCCTGTGCGGGAGGTGGGTGCTCCCCATTCCCCACTTGCCCTTCTCTGCCGGGGGGTGCCCAGCAGGGAGCTGCCCCCCC
>NW_010101019.1:8576-9483 GCF_000699245.1 Pterocles gutturalis
GAAGGGTTTGGGTGGGAAGGGACCTTAAAGCCCACCCAGTCCCACCCCCTGCCATGGGCAGGGACACCTCCCACTAGCCCAGGTTGCCCAAAGCCTCATCCAGCCTGGCCTTGAACCCCTCCAGGGATGGGGCATCCACAGCTTCTCTGGGCCCCCTGGGCCACTGCCTCACCACCTTCACAGGAAAACATTTCTTCCTAACATCTCATCTCCATCTCCCCTCTTCCAGCTCAAACCCGTTCCCTCGCCCTGTCCCTGCACCCCCTGATCCAGAGCCCCCCCAGCTCTCCTGTAGCCCCCTTTCAGCACCAGCATCCAGGGATGAAGCACCGCAGCCAAGGAAAATTAAAATGTGATGGGAAACCCATCGGGAGAGCTCAGCCCTGGGCATCCTGCACCACCCACGGTCATCATCCCCGCAGCGACATTTTCCTGCCCACCCTGGACATACCCAGGAGAAAAACAGGGTGTGCAAGGCATCCTGCAGCAGGAAGGAGAGGGGATGCCCATCCTCAGGGCTGAGCCCCCTCGCCAGCACCCCAATGCCACTGGAGACCCCCTGGCAGGTTTTACAACCCCTCTGTTGCTCAGCCTCGCTCAGGATGTATTTACGCCGTGGCTCCGGGTCGTCGCTTCCGATGGGAAGTCGCGTTCTTGCTCCGACCATGTGTGGAGCCCAGCCTGCAAACAGACGGCTCATTCTTTGTTTCCCAACCCGTCCGCGGCCAAAACAGTGGACCGCAAACACTGACGACATATCGGAGGAGATCAAGTCAAAGAAATCATCATGAATTAAAGCGCTCAGCAAAGGGGAATGCCACTGTCTCTCTACCCCATTAGATCATAACAAGGTGATGAGAGACAATGGATTTATACCCGTTCCCACACACACACAAATATAGTTTAA
>NW_010101020.1:0-6085 GCF_000699245.1 Pterocles gutturalis
TGTCCGAGCTGAAGAAAAAAGGATGAGCAAGAGCAAGGATGATGCTCCGCATGAGCTGGAGAGCCAGTTCGTGCTGCGACTGCCGCCGGTAAGATGCCGTCCGGTCCGGTACAGCTTGAGGCGCGGCCGTCCCGTTTCACAGGCAGCTCGGGCCGGTTTGCGTGGTGAGCAGTGGGCTGGGGAGAGGGATTAGCCGGGTGGGTGAAGTCAGTGGGGAATCTAGACCTGGCAAGGGACATGGAAGCAGACTGGATGCTTTTGAGTAGCTCATTCCCACTCTTGAGAGGCCCTCCTGTGACTTGTCAGACGATTTAGAGGATTAGGGAGGAAATGTCTGTAAGGGCAGAGCTTTAGCAATGGTGAGTCCTCAGTGGCTATGGCTGTCCGGGCACATCATGCTATTTGTTAGGTGCTTAAGCTGTGACTGTGTCCTGCTGAGACCACGAGAGCTTGGTGAGGGGAGGTGTAGCTGCCCCTAGAGTTGTGGTCCTTTGGCAGGGGGTCTCACACCACTCTCCCAGCTGTATTGTGTCAGGGGGTGTGGAGAGCGCTGGGAGTAGCAGAGCCACAAGGTTGATGCATGGTATTGGGTGGAGGGTGCCATTTTCTTTACGGCTCTTGCAGTTGTTTTTCTGCATTGGGATGGCAGAGGTGTTTATAAAGTTGGGTAGGTTGGAGAGAAGCCTTTGGTGATTCTTGGAGGAAGCACACCCAGTCCTGATGTAAGTCTGTCCAACCTCCCCAGGAGTATGCCTCCACTGTGCGGCGAAGGGAATGTCAACTTGAAGGACAGACTCACCATTGAGCTGCACGGTGAGTGAGCACAATCAAGGCATTTTAAAACTCCTCTGACTGACCACAAGTGAAGCTGTGCAACTTGCATGTGTTTTCCTGTGAAATTTCTGCTGCCCAGGAATTTATTTCTCAGTTTAGCTGATTAGCGATAGCACTAACCTGTCCCGTGGCTTTCCACAGCGGATGGCCGCCACGGGATTGTCCGCGTAGACCGGGTGCCGTTGGCAGCCAAGCTGGTGGATCTGCCCTGCATCATCGAAAGTTTAAAAACCATTGACAAGAAAACCTTCTATAAGACAGCAGATATTTGCCAGGTATGGGCTGTCCTTGCGTGCCCCAACAGCTGAATTCCTTGCTCCCCTCTCCAGGAAAACCCTTGTACACTTTGGCAGACAGACACCCAGTATGACGTGGCCAGTTTTTGTATTCTCAACAATTCTAGCAGTTTAAAATTCCCCACTCTGCTTGGTGTTCAGAAATCCTATTTCTGAAGCATGAAATGTGATTGTCCTTGTGACAGCTTAACTGCTGCTGTGTTTAGAAATGAACTGAGCTGGGTGTGAAACGTTGTTTCTTGTAGCCCATGCCTGTGGATACCTTTGGCTCACAACATGCAATGGGCAGTCACTGCTCATTTTCCAGGAAAGCTTTCACATCCTTTTGTCCTTGTGTGACAATAAGCACCCTTTGTGTTTATGTGGGGATTCCAGATGCTGGTTTGCACTGTGGATGGTGATCTCTACCCCCCTTTGGAAGAACAAACTGTGAGCACAGACCCCAAGGCAAACAAGAAAAAGGACAAGGACAGAGAGAAGAAATTCATCTGGAACCACGGCAGTGAGTAGAGGCTGTGCCAAACCCCTCCATTCCACCACCCCAGTGTTCACACGGCTGTGCAGGCCACTCCTCTGCTGTGACCTGGCTGTGCTGCTGCTCTGTTTTCAGTGTTCTCTCTGTTCCTGAAGGGATCTTCTCCCTTTTGGCATGCAGCTCTCTTATTAGGCCATCTGCCTGACACGTGCAATCTATTTCCTCTGTCACAGTCACTCTTCCCCTGAAAAATGTACGGAAGAGACGATTCCGGAAGACAGCTAAGAAGAAGGTGAGTTGCTTTTCACACAGGTGCAGATGCAATAACCAAGGGATAGGAAGGCAGAGACATTAGAGCTGTAACTGTGTATTAGTCCAGAAAACATGTAATTTCTTAACATGGCTTCACATGTTTCCTTGCCCAAGATGAGGGTGAAGGGAGGGTAGTAGATTTAAACACTTCTTTGGGTGCTTCCTCCATGTTTTCCAAGATGCTCCTGAGGGGAAAGTCCTCTGTGCAGAGAACTGCTGGACTCCATTCCTGCGGCTGCCTTGCCATAGTGCATCTCTTTCTGCTCCTACAGAAGAAAGGAAGACTTGCATGCAAATGAGGCTTCACTCATTCCTGAAATCTTCTCTCTCTGCATGGCCCATTCACTTCCCCAGCAAGCAACACTACAAATAGAATAACTGTCATGACAGCTGGGGGAGTGACAAGTGATGGAGCTCAGACACTGTCTCTGTGCATATGCACAAGCCAGGCAAGGTGTTGGGGAGATGCAGCACCGTGAGGCTGGGAAGACTTGTTCTCTGCTTTGTAGTTTCTGAGAACAGGATGGAGTGCTATTTTGCATGACATTTGGAAAACAAATTACTTGAGACGTTCTTATAGTCCACAGGAGAGATTTGAAGTCACTGCATTAAGATTCCTGGCTAATTTAAAAGTGAAAAATGAAACCTTCTTTTGAGTGAAATGGGAAGGAGTTGAGTTGACCATCCATCAGGAAACAGCACCAAGGACTTTCTGCACACACACGGGAAATGTTATTTCATGAGTAGAATAAGTAGAAAAGTGAGAGCATACCCACCAAGGAGCTCTGTACAAAAAGGATGGATTGCTTTCTGGAGGTGCATGAATTACTTTTAGGGTGAGCAAGAGCAAAGGCTGAGCATTAGTGAAGAGCAGCTGGAAATAGGGCTTTGTCCAGAGGTGGAGGGTTGGAGCTGACCAACACCAGCAGCATTCATGTGGCATTTAGCAGTGTCTCTGTTCTCTTTCCCCTCCCTGGCTCAGTATATTGAGTCTCCTGATGTGGAAAAAGAGGTGAAGCGTCTCCTGAGCACAGATGCTGAAGCCGTCAGTGTCCGTATCCTTTTAGGAGAAAAAAAGCTCAAGTAGGGGACAGGACACTTATGTGTGACGCGGGGGTTATGGAGAGACAAGTTCAGCTTTGTGTGGGTGTGAGAGACTGGGAGATAAGCACACAAAAGGCACTGAAGTTTTGGAGCTTCATCTTTGCCTTGTTCAAAGTTCATTGTTTCTTCATGGTGACCTTCCTTGCAGACTGTGCTATTTTACTGAGCAGGAATTTAAGTAACAGCAGAGGAAAGGTAATCAGAAAAGGGGCCTGGGGTGGTTCATCCTGGGTATCCATAGCTGCAAAGTCGGACTTGTTGGAGGGGCAGTGATCTGCTGCAGTTTTTAGCATTCTTTCATTGTACTGCATCTTTCATGTTCCTCTTTTTCCCTTGACTTGTCTGTTCTGCTGTCAGGCTGGGAAGTCATTGCTGAAGATGAAACAAAAGAAGCAGACAACCATGGTTCACTCACCAGCCTGGACATCTCCTCCCCAGGGATGTCGGGACATAAGCAAGGCCATGGCTCCTCAGGTGCAGTGGGGAAGGCTGTTGTTTTCTTTTTAGCCACTTCAGTTGGGTCCGTTCTCTCTGGGTAAGCCCTAACCAGAACAAAGGAGAGAGGGCATTGAGACAGGTGCCTGTACTGATGTGGTCCTTGTCAGGCAAAGGGTTCTGGGAGGTCATCAGTTGTGTTTTTCCTCTTCCTTTTTGCACCCCTCCAGAACATGATGAACTGCGAGAGATATTTAATGACATCAGCAGCAGCAGCGAAGATGAAGATGAGAGGGATCATCATGATGATGAAGACCTGAACATCATGGACACTGAGGAGGACTTGGAGAGGCAGCTGCAGGACAAGCTGAATGAGTCTGATGGACAGCAACAGGAGAATGAGGGGTCCAACCAGATAGGTGAGTGGGTGGCAGAGTGCAGCAGGATCACCATGGTGCCAGGCAGACTGTGATGCCCAGCTCTGCTGCTGCTCTGGGTCTGAGCTCACTCTCTCTTCCAGTCATGGGGATCCAGAAACAGATTGACAACCTGAAAAGTAAACTCCAGGAGACCCAGGACAGGAGGAAGCGCCAGGAAGATCTCATCATGAAAGTGGAGAACCTAGCCCTCAAGGTGAGAGCTCTCCTGGGGTCTCTTCAAGTCTTCCGCTTGCCTTTAGATCCAGCAGACTGACTCAGCTGCTGCCCTGGAAAAGTCAGGGGCCTTTGCCTTCTGGCTTAAAAATAATTGTGGTGTGACCATACACATTCAAGCATTTCCACATGGAGGCAAAGCAACCCATGAAACTGCAGGAGATAAGGGGCCTGGTTGTCAGTGCAGCTTGGGGCTTGCTGCACCATTTGACTTGTTGTGCCAGTGCCCATTCAGTTGAGAACACATTGGTAACTGTGGTCTGGCATGTTTTTTTCTGCAGACCCGTCTTCAGGCCGTGCTGGATGAGTTCAAGCAGCAGGAAGAGCGAGAGAAGCAGCAGGTGAGGAAACTCCTACAGTGGAGTAGGAAGGACTGGGGCACGACATGGTTCTAGGCTTGGCCTCTGACAAAGTTTCCTGAATCTTGTACCACACCAGCTGCTTTGAACTCCAGTGTTTCAGGTCAGGTGTGCTTGTACCTCATCTGTACTTGCACAGCACTTCCTAAGGCACAAGGAGGTATAGAAATGGGGTTGATTGCAACCTTCCTGCAATCAGGAAGCAGTGGGACAAAACATGTCTAGTCAGCAGTCTGAGACTGCTGGGATTGCTGCCTGGGGTAAAACATGGCACAGTAACCCCCTAGCACCCATATACAAGAAAGGCAGTAGCTGTAGGGTCTTGGCAGATTTCCTGGCCAGGCAGCTCTGCTGAGTTTCAACCAGGTACTGAGGCAGGAGCTTCTCCCTGACAGGTTCCTGTTGCGCAGCTCTTTACCTTCTGGGCAGTGCTGAACTCTACCCCAGAGGTGCCCAGGCACAGATCCCTATGATGGACAGGCAAAGCAGCCACTGGCATAGGTGGAAGATCCACAGAAACACTGCAGTGCTTGGGCTGGAGCTGCCAGGAGTCCCAGCCATGCCTTACTGTAATGCCTCGCTCCCTCTTCACAGATGACATCCCTGCAGGAACAGCTGGAGTCCCTCATGGAGAAGTGAGGAGCGAGCCTAGGTCTTTGCTCCTGCGAGCAGAGCTGGAAGTGGTGTTCATCTGCTGTGCTGAAGTCTTTGCTCTAGTCACACACCTGTGTTACCAGATATGCTGCTGGGCAGTGCTAGAGGCTTTGCATCCAGAGCTGCTCTCACGTGCGTTGTGCTGGTTTTGGCTGGTGGAGCTAAAGAATTGGACTATGCCTGTGAGAGCAGCCAAAACACTGTAAATATTCAGCACCATTCTCCCAGAGGGGTTTATTTCTCCCCAGGACAGTGTGGTGCAGCTTTCTGCATCTTGAGTCTTGGGATTGATGGGCTGTGGCCTGGTAGTAACTTGTTCTTGTGTTTGGGGAATGCTTGTGTCTGCAAACCAGACTCAATAAAGTACTGTTTCCAACCCTGGTTTGTTCCTCTGTGGTTCCTGAAGCACAGACTAGCACTGCCTCTTGCCAGCTTGTGCCTGACTACACACAGCCTTGGGCTGGTGCTTGCACCAGCGTTGCTGGGCTCCTTTGCTGAAATGCTCCTTGTGTGGCTGGATCAGAGGGAGACTCTGTGAAGGGGACCCTGCAAGCTGTCACTCTGTGGGAGGAATGAGGCCCTCCTGATGAGGGAGTTTCTTTAATTCCTCACAGACTAGGCAGGCAAATCCCAGATTAACCTGGCAGGGTGGGAAGAGGATTAGAAAGGTGGCTCGAGAACGCAACGGAGGGCACTGCAGGCTTCAGTGAGGGTGTGCCACAGCGGGACACCCCTCTTGCAACCCAAAGGGCAGGGGAAGGGGAGAAGGCTTCCAAGCTCTGCCCCTGGCACGGAAGGGGAAAGGCCAGCAGCAGCCCTGGGAGATGACATATGTGTCCGGATAGACAGTCAAGAAAGGGAGATAACCTGAGGAAGACCTGAAGCTCCAAAAGGGCCAGAGCACACCTGTGTGCATGTGTCTGTGACCTGCTCCTGGGGCCAGCAGGAGTGGCCATGGAGGAA
>NW_010101020.1:6098-11277 GCF_000699245.1 Pterocles gutturalis
GGTCAAAAAAAAGATTCTGCATGGAGGCCAAGGGGAGCTGCCGAAATTGCAGGATGGGAGCAAGGTAAGTCATCTTGGTTGTTACCCCAAAGCTCTAGGAGAGGGGAGTGGGTCTGACACAGCCATCCCTGCCCATTACGGTTGGATTCCCTGCTCACAAGCTGAGCTCCAGGGCTGTGGTACAGGGAGATCCCACCTCCAGGAGATCCCTCTTAAGGTCTGTTCGGGAGGGGTTGTTTTGAGCACGCGCAGCCACATTGCCCCCACAGTGATGGCTAACGTTTCCCACTGCCTTCACCTTGCATTAGTGCTGGTACCTGCAGCCTCCCTCTGTCCTTGGGCCGTCAGAGCTCAGCAGCCACAATGGGTTGCTGGAAATCTGCCTTTCCTGATGTGTGTCAGACAAGAGTGAGGGGTGCCAATGAGGACCTCTTGGGGGGTTCTGAGATTCCCTAGCCTGTGGGTGTGGGCAGATCAGTGTGGGTTCCACCAGGTCCTGGTGCGTGCTGTGGGGGCACTCTGCCCTGGGCTATAAAGGGAGAGACAAAGAGAGCAGCATGATACAGCGCCCATGGGCGTTAAGCCACTCCACCATCTGCTTGCTGTCTAAGACAAGTGGGTAGGAGGCACAATCTCCTGCTGCAGATGGAGAGCTGACAGTCAAACCAGTACCTCCCCGGGAGCAGGCTTGGCCCTGTGTCCTGGCCCTGTGGCAGAGGGATTTGGGGCTGGCAAGGGGACAAAAGACTGTCATTGTGGTGCCTGTCCCAGCTGAACACTGAGCTTTCTCTGGGGCAGATCACATTCCACTTCCAGACACTGAAGGATGACTTTGAACGGACAGTGATCGATGACAGCCGGGAAGCTGGCATCCCCATGGAGATCATCGTGGGCAAGATGTTCAAGTTGGAGATCTGGGAGACGCTGCTCAGCTCCATGAGAGCCGGGGAGGTGGCCGAGTTCTGGTGCGACACCATTGTGAGTGAGGGGCCTGTGGGTGCCTCTGCAAGCACAGGGGGCACAGGTGTCACTTAGCCATGGCACCAGGGGTCTGTCCCAGAGGAAGTAGGGTGCAGGCTGGCCCCACGTGGCTCAGTGGGTCGCTCCCCCTCCTTGCAGCACACGGGCATGTACGCCCTGGTCTCCAGGGGCATGCGGAGGATTGCAGAGGGCCGAGACCCTCTGGAAGGGCAGAAGCACCGCTGTGGCATGGGCAACATGTTTGACTATCACAGCACTGGCTATGATGACCTGGATGAGCTGCAGCGGACACCGCAGCCCCTCATCTTCATCATGGAGTTGTTCCGGGTAAGGGGAACGGTGGGGATGGCTGCCAGCGTAGAGAGGGCCAGGGCAGGCAGTTCAGCTCCTGCTACCCATGCAGGTGGAGGAACCCTCTGCGTACAAGCGTGACACCTGGGCCATGAGCAAGGAGGAGAAGCTGGCGGCAGTGCCGGTGCTGCACAGTGAGGGCAACCGCCTCGTCCTCCGCAAGGAGTTTGGGCAGGCAGCAGCAAAGTACCAGGAGGCTGTCATCTGCCTGAGGAACCTCCAGGCCAAGGTGAGCAGGACCCATCCACCTCCTGTTATCCCTGCCTGAGTTTCCTCAGGAGAGCACTCCCCTGTGGGCCCTGGCTACCCTGGAGGAGACAACCACAGCTGGGAACCACCCCCTGTGGCTACCCGGGGCAGGAGAAGCCATGGGAGGATGGCTGGCTGAAGCTGGAGAGCCTGGTCACACCACTGGTGCTCAACTACTGCCAGTGCCAACTAGAGCTGGGCGAGTACTACGAGGTGCTGGAGCACACGACGGAGCTCCTCCAGAAACACAATGGTACCTATGCCCTGCATATCTACCTCCCCCCCCACCCCCCATACCCATGACCCCTGGGGACTCTGTCCTCTTGATCCCTCATCTGTGACAATGCTCATGCCACATCCCTCTGGCTGTGATTGTACCTCTGTCATCTGGATCCTCCTGTCCTCGGCAGAACCCAGGTCCCTGGTTTCCCCTGCCCACGATGGCACCTGTACCCCTTGGCCCCCTGCCTATGATGTTGTCCCACATCATCCCGATCCCCCTGCCCACCATGGTTCCCCTTGCCCATCATGATCCCTGGTGCCCACAGTGGTGCATGCATGCTGCAGGTCCCCCTGCCCATGATGGTACCCTCACCTACAAGTGTGCTCACCCCATGCACCCCTGCCTTTGATGGTACGTGTGCTCTGTGTCCCTTGGGTTCCTAAGGTCTCAGCTCCTGTGGCTGGTGGCCCTGAGCTGCAGGAGCCCTGCTGGGGTCTCTCTTCTCCCGGCAGACAATGCCAAGGCCTATTTCAAGCGGGCAAAGGCCCACGCTGCCGTTTGGAATGAGCGGGAGGCGCGGGAGGACTTCCTGCGGGTGGCTCACCTTGACCCCTCCATGGCGGCCGCTGTGAAGAAGGAGCTGAAGCAGCTGGGGGAGAGGATGAGGAAGAAGCACGTGGAGGATCGGAAACGCTACCAGGGGCTCTTCCAGTCACCCTGTGGGCCACAGGCCAGCAAGGGGCAGGAGAGCGGGGAGGCGTGCAATGGGGCGATGCTTCGGGAAGAGGCACCCCAGGGTAGGGTTGGGGTCCTGGAGACCACTGGGCAGGGGGAGCGGGGTGCGGGGACCAGAGAAGTGCAGCAACCAGGGGCTGACCAAGCAGAACAAGGGACCTCCAGGACCGAGTGTGACAAGGCAGCACCAGGAGGAGAAGCAGCCCAGGGGCAGCCTGCAGGGGTGGAGGCAGAAGCGAGGGATGAGGCAGGAGTGGAGGAAGAAGCAAACCTGGGCACATGTGGGGCAGAGCCAAAGAGCTGGGGAGCAGAGAGGGAGGCAGAGGAGGAAGAGGAAGAAGAGGAGGGGGGAGAGGAAGAAGAGGAGGAGGAGAAGGCGGAGGAGGAAGAAAAAAGAGAAGAGGAGGAGGAGAAGGTAGAGGAAGACAAAGTGGAGGAGGGAGAAGAAGAAGAAGAGGAGGTGGAGAAGGAGGAAGAGGAGGAGGAGAAGGAAGGGGAGGAAGAAAAAAGAGGAGAAGAGGAGGAGAAGGTAGAAGAGGAGAAGGTGGAGGAGGATGAAGAGGAGGCAAGCCCCGCAGCAGGGATGAAAAAGCTGTCTGTAGGCCCATGTGGGGCAGCAGTAGGGACAGGGGCAGCTGGGCTTGAACAGGGGCTAGAGCAGGAAGCCAGTGGAGAGGAGGGAGCTGCCACAGGGAGCATGGCCAGGGCCCCAGAGCCAGGGCCCCCCAGCAAGGGCCTGGGGCCAGCCAAGGGGCCCTTGGAGCTGGAGGATGAAACACCTGGAAAGGTGCTGGAGGAGGGGAGCTGCAGGGAGCATCAAGCAGGCAGTGGCCAAGGAAATGCTGGGGAAAGCAACATTCCCCCAGACAGCTTCACCCCTGGGGTGGTGCTCCAGGCTGGGCACTCAGGGGCAGACAAGTTGCGGAGCAGAGGGGCAGAAGTACTCCCCTGCCCCATGGCAGCCAGGGAAAGGGGTGACTCACCTCCAGGGCCATGCAGCAAGAGCTCAGGGCCATGACCCTGGGACACAGACAGCCCTGAGGGATGGTTACTCCTGGATGGGGGAAAGGCTGCCAGATTACTGACGAGGAGGCACAGCACAGGCAGCAGGGCTGCTGTACGCTGAGAAGGAGCCCCAGGGCTGGAGACTGGCCCTGCAGTGACGTGGGAACAAAGGCATCCTCATCCTGCTGCTGCCAGGAACACCAGCCTCACGGTGCAGCAGTGCCTGCTGCCTCTCTGCCCCGATTCCTCAGCCCCACTGAGCTTTGCTGGCTGAGAAATAAAAGTTCTTCCCTGGCACCATGTGCTGGATTTGTTCCTGGACGTGACCAGCTTCCATGATCACAGCCCACACCTGCCTTGCCCTGGAGCCTGGGTGCAGGGATGGGGCATTTTGCTCTACCCTTGAGAGGGGTCATTAAAGAGGCTGCATTTCACCCTCATTTAAGCTCCTGAATCTCTCCTGTGCAAGACCTACGCCCATACTTCCCTGCAATAGCACTGTGTCAAGACTTTGCCCAGCACCACCAGCCCTCCCAGGCAGGGGTGAGAGCATGTCCAGCCCTACAAGTATCAGTCCTGGGCAGTCTTCACCCTCAGCCAGGGCTGGGCTGAACCCTGTGCAGCAGGGAGGGCCTGAGAGCCCCCAGCCTTGCTCTGGGCCAGTCCTCAGCTGAACCCCTTGCTGTGCCACAGGGACACGGGTAATATCGGCAACACTTGGGACAGGGCACCTGGACACCTCTGGGCACTGGCAACTTAATGGGGCTCCAGGGAGAACACATGGAGGGAGATGACTGCCTGCCCAACATCCCACTGCTGCCTACATCCTTCCTGGGGCTGAAGGGTCTCCTACCGCAGAAGTTCCCAGGCAAAGAAGAGGGACTGTCCCCACACGGTCCCTGTCCCCATCCTCAGGCTGCTGTGTGGTCCTGAGCAGACCTCACCGGAAGAGGACGAAGGAAGGTGGTGGTTGGGGGATGCACCTGCATCTGGGGAGACCAGGGCTCTGCTCACAGGTTCTGCTCTGCCTCAAATGGTGTGGAGAGCCAGAGTGACACAGGGCACAGGGACAGCTATGTCCCATGAACCCTGCAGGAGCACTGCCAGGATGACACAGTGGCAGGAGCTTCCCTGATTCAGCCAAGGTGCATGGATAGAAGAGGCCAAAGCACCTATCTGTGTCTCAGTATAAATACAAATTTATTCTTTCCAGACCAGAGATGGCACGAAGCAGCGATGACAGCAGCACCACAGTACATAGTTACCAGAGCATTAGCCAGCCTGTTCCCCTCCTCCCTGTCACATCCCGGCTCACAAACACAGCCCGCGCTGACCCAACAGCCTGAGCACCCAGCCTGGCTGCTGCTGCTCTCCACACCTGGCACCAGGGCCAGCAGCTCTGCCCTCGTCCTGCCTTTTCCTTCCTCCAGCTCCTCCCAGGCTGGGTACTCCTGATCTCACCCTCAGGCCAATACCTCGCTCCTCCCCACACTCACCCCATCCTGCCACTGGCCTAACAGGAGGATCCAGCCGGCTCTTGCAGGCTGGCATGTGGTCCCCTCACTGTGCTCAGACAAGCAGCCTGACACACAGCATGCTTACGGCCAGCCTAACACCAATGCCCTCCCTGCTACT
>NW_010101020.1:11308-12036 GCF_000699245.1 Pterocles gutturalis
CACCCAGGTGTGAGAGGGGATGGCAAGGACAGCGACCTGCATTGCTGCCATCAGACACTGCACCACAAGACCCTGAATGCCTGTCTGTAAGGCTCGCACTGCCTGATCTCCGGTGTGGGCACTGCTTCACAGCTCTGCCAGCCACCTACACAGCCCTGTGACCCCACACACTGCCTTTGTCTGAACCTCCCCCAACAGTTCACCACCGCATCCCACCGCAGACAATGACAGCCCCATCCCTGTCTTCACAGCAAACCTTGTTTTGGGCAGGATGCTTCACAATGGCATCCTGCCCTGCCCGAAGTGCTCACGCCTCTCATCCGTCCACAGCTTGTGGCCCCAGAGCACTAGGGCCATCTCAGCCACTACTCTGGGGCACCCCACAGCACCTGACTCTACCTTTTTCTCGACATAACGCAGCATGAGACAGCCAACCTGGGGGAGTCTTTGGGACCAGGAGCCACCACCGAGCTAGCCTGCCAGCTTGCAGAACAGCCTCCTCCACTGCCCAGCAGGACTTCCCTGCTCCCAGCAAGTACCTCTGGCCCCTCAACCCAGCTCAAACTGGGGGACAGCAACAGTGCAGCTGCTCCTAGCGGGCAGCGAGGAGGTGCCCTGCCTGTCCTGCTGCCTGCCCGCACCACTATGCTTCTGCATCACAGCCCAACGTCCTGGTTGTCCCAGGGCTGGAGCTATGGCTGGGGGAACCCTTACCACAGCCACCAGGG